>NW_006399818.1:1046863-1074207 GCF_000299155.1 Elephantulus edwardii
AATTAATTAATCAATAAATTGTAATTGGCCTTTGTAATATGTCTACGAGTAATAAATTAAGGCTAACAGCTCACGACATTGTTGTTATTGCTCTCAAACTTTCTCTTAGCTTCACAGTCGCTGAGGATACCATCCTTAAAATTAGTTTCTGATGGAAACCCTGCCTATCAACTCACAGTGACCCTATGAACAACAGATCTACACCCTGTCCTATCTTGTGCCCTCCTTATTATCTCTGACACACTCAAGCCCATTGCTGCAGTAACCACGTCAATCCATCTGGTTGAAGGTCTTCCTCTCTTTCATGGATCCTCCCTTTTTCCAAGTATGATGTCCTTCTCCAAGGAATAGCATCTCTTAGCAGACTTGGGGGAATAGGTAGATTCTTGCTTTGGACTATGCTACCACAGCAGTGAAGAATTGAAATGATAATGTATCAGATCAAATGGCTAGTGTAGACAGCCAAATATAATAATTCAGCCCTTTCTTTCCCATAATTGTATATTTTACAAACTCAAAGTAAATTATTATAGTGACATTAGAAATAATTGAAAGAAGAATAAATTATGATACCCAAATTTCAACTGGATCATCAAGTTTTCCTTTTGAAGGTCACATCCATTCTTTTCTGATTTTTCCATTTTTACTAAACACTGGGCCTTCATCTTGATTAAACATCATTGTGATTAATTGGCTAAACAAACAAACAAAAAGAAATGTAACCCATTTAGAACAAGAAACCTCATTAATTTGTTTGAGGTGATGGTTTCATCATCCCAAACTCTACTGCTCTACTGTTGAATCTCCTGGAGAGGGTTAAACCAAGCTGCTCCTTGGAGGCAAGGATTCTGGGGCTTCGTCTAACATACTTTGGACATATTGTAAGGAGAGACCGGTCCTTGGAGAAGGACGTCATGCTTGGGAGGGTGGAGGGACAGCGAGGAGGGGAAGACCCTCTATGAGGTGGATTGATTCAGTGACTGGGATAATTGGGATGGGAGTGTCACAGAGTGCGATTGGTACAGGACAGAGCAGAGTTTAGGGCTGTTGTACATAGGGTTGCTATGAGTCGCAAGCGACTCAATGGCACATAACAACAACAACAGTTGTGAGCTTATACATGTTCTTTAATCTTTCTGCAATCCAGTCGCTATTAGTTGCTATCTGGCTGACTCTGATTCACAGCAACCTGCATCATCCTCACTGTGCCTAGCAAGCTTAAAAACATCGCTATGCCTAATATGCCAATCCTTCTCTTCTCTAGCTATCATGTTGCTGCTGACTGGCCCAGTGGTGAGGACCGTTGCATTCTTGATATTGAGATATAATCCATACTGAAGGCTGGTAGCCTAGTGGTAAGGAGCTGTAATGCAATCACAAAGGCATTCAGTTCAAATCTACAAGCTGCTCCGAGAGAGAAAGAAGGGCAGTCTCCTACTGCAATTACTTAACTGCCTCTGAAAATCCACAGGAGGGTCAGCTATGGGTCTATTCTGACTTGATGATAAACAACAATAACAACAAAAGTCCTTGATCTTCTGCAGCAAGTGCCCCAAGTCCTCCTCACGTCACAGTATTATCATACACACTGGAGCCTGGCCACAGGGCCCTATTCTACACTGCTGGTGGAGGATGCACTCAGCTCCCCTCTGGTGGGAATGACAGATGTGTAAAAGGGAGATTGGCTTTAAAAGTTACTAACAGTTCAATAATAAATACTCTTCTTACGCTGCATTTTTTGTTTGTTTTTTTTTGGGGGGGTGTCTTTCTTTCTTTCTTTCTTCCTTTCTTTTTTTTGTGGCTTCTCTCCTTCAAAGCCTTCCATTCTGCTGAAAGGAGATACCACTCTCCACCAAGGAACGGTCTGTGGTGCGCAGGATGAAATTACACAGGAGCAGGACTTTAGAGCGTGAGGCTTAGCATTTGGGGCTTCTGCAAGTGCCCAAAATAGCATCAGCAGATGGTGCCTCAGTCATCTGCTTTGTTGCTATCATCAAAGAAGACGGGAGAATGAAGACGTTAACACCCACAAGAGCAACCACCCAGAGGATGTTTTGTTGTCTCCTATTTGTTTCATGGATATAAAATTCACATCGGATATATGATTTTTAGTACTGAAAAACCTAAGGTGACAAGTTTCCAATATAAACATGACTCTTTTGACAATTATTATAGTCCGACAGGGGCACTGAACATACTTGGCTTCTACCCAGAAAGTGAAGATTTGAGATGTATTTGTATTTCATAATGATAATACCAGCAACAAGGGCTGAGGATGAGAGCAGGAGATGGCGAATGACTGCTGATTGATACAAGGAGTAATCTTTCAGGGATAATGAAAAAAAAAGTTCTAAAATTGGATTGAGGGTAGTGGCGGTTCTGTGGAAGATGCGGGCATGATTGCTGGCCAATACACAGACAGTAGGTATCTGGAAGCTAGTGTGTTGCAATGAGCTAAATGGATTTCGGCAGAGCTTCCAGAATAAGGGTGACAAGGAAGAAAGGCCTGATGATTTACTTCTGAAAATCAGCTGAGCAAAACCCTATAGATCTAAAATGATAGAACCACTCTGGAAGGTAATTTGGCATTTCCTCAAAAAGCTGAACACAAAAAGTCCATGTTACCCATTATTTCACTGCTTGGAATATACCTTGAGAAAATGAGAAGTGAGGCACAAACAGAGATTTGTACACCTATGTTATAGCAGTGTTATTTACCATAGCAAGAACACGTAAACAGTCCAAATGCCCAACCACAATGGAATGGATTGAGAAATTATGGTACATTCACACATTGGTACACTATGCAGCTCACAGGAGCAATGATACAAGGGGGTAGGGGGACAGGGTTTAATCACAGGGCACATAATTTTAATAGGTGGAAGGAGGAGTGGGGTAAAGGAAATGGGAAAAATCCAGTATGAAAAACAATATATACAAACTTTGTAAGTAAATCAGTATAAAAGTTTTATTTAAAAAAAATATGTTAACAGGTTCCCATCTTCAGCAGAGAGAAAAATGAGTGGGTTTCTGTAAAATATCAAATAGAACAGAACGCACTAACAAAGTAGAAATGCAGACTTCATGGCGCTGTTACTAGGTACCGTCAATGAAGACACATATTGACACTCTAAACAGCAGGTCTCAGCCTTGCCCTAGCCTGCACCATCATCACATCTCTGTCATGTGCAAGCCCACTTGGTGGTTACTGTGTCACTCCTTCTCACTGAGGGTCTTCCTCCCTTTCTCTGACCCTCCCACTTTTCCTAGCACGATGTCTTTCTCCAGTGACTCCTGACAATATGCCCAAAAGCTTCACAATCCTTGTCTCTACCATGGTTGCACCTCCTCCAAAACAGACTTGTGAAGACCTAAGACATTTACTGCATTGGAACAGATGCAGAAAAAAAACAGAAAGAATTGTGTAAAAAGAATATATAATTAGGCATTATTTGTATGACAACACTCCAGAATATGAGGTGCACAGCAAAGTGGACTGGGGAAGGGGGGAGGCAGGGAGAGAAAATGATGCAACAACGAATTTTTTTTTTTTAAGTGACTGGGGTGGGGGTAGGGAAGAATATGTGCAACAACAAATAAATGAAAAAAATCCAACCTTTCTGTAAACTTTTGTCAAAATCAGAATTTATCATTGTTGTTGTTGTTGTTATGTGCCATCGAGTCACTTGCAACTCATAGCGACCCTGTGTACAAGAGCCCTAAATGCTGCTCTATCCTGTGCCAACCTCGCCATCTCCGAAGCACACAATTATATATTTTTAAAAAACCAAACAACCAAACCCAACATTCAAGATATGATAAAGTGGCCAGTCCAGGTTGAGAACCAACAGAGAATATAAAAAGTGATCAGAGGATATACACAATTCCAAGAGAGAGTGTAAAAACATCTGGGGCAAATGACAGCAGAGAAGATACTGAAACCTTACACGTTTTTATCAACACCCTCAGAGGAAGGTTAACTGTGATTAATGTACTATCATTAGCTTGATCGTGCATTTTTGTATATATCTAAACATCCAAAATTTCATTGTGCATGATCTATCAAAAATGACCTATCAAAATTGTAGGTGGAGAGAAGTTGAGATAAGAACAGATGGGGAGAAATGCAGAGAGCTAGAGAGGCAAGAGAGAGAGAGAGAGGTAATTTCTGCTCAAGAGTTGCCCTCTGATTGCAAAAATGGCTGCAAAATTTTACAGCTCACCAGAAGAATTCATTTCTCTACTTCCTTGCCTTGGACTGAATCGGGTTCCCTGTAAAAACACTCATATGTAATAATGTAATGTGGAAGCCAGATAATGATCCCCCTAAGGCTTACAGATGTTGATGGAAACAAGTACTTTCCTCCAGAAATGACAGATGAGGCTTTCTCCTAGGGCTAGCACCTGAATTCTTATTTCTTGCTTCCTAAACTATAAGAGAATAAATTTCTGTTTGTTAAAACCATCCATGTGTACTTGTTTCAGCAATCCTAGATAATAAATCTCGTATCATTGCTATAGTCAGAACCAACTCAAAGCTGAACCTCCATTGGCTTTCTGAGGCTGGAAATTGCATGGAGGAGATTGCCCAACTTTCTCACAGGAGCCGCTGATGGATACAAACAGTCAGAGAGGCACAGCTAGCTGCCTTTGAGTTAGCATTACAACTCCCTATGCACTATGCCAACAGAGCTCAGCTAAGACTCTTGGGAAGCTAAGATTGGTCTTGTGATTTGCTTTGACCAAGAGATAATAGTAAGCATGACATCTACTTCCTAAACAAATGCCTCTGGAAACTCCATGAACTTTGATAGTTGTAGACAGGCTTCAGGCCTATTGTTCACAGGGTCATTATGAGTTGTGCTCAACCACAACAACAAACAAAAGCTTATTTGAGGGTTTGTCTTCTCTCTTGATTTTAAGCATCAGTATGGATGGTGAAGAGATTGAGATAGTTAACAGTTTTAGTTTACTTGGTTCCACTGTCAACACTCTTGGTAACAGCAGCCAGGAAATAAAGACACAAATTGCACTGGGAAAGTCAGCTGTGAGGGACCTCTCAAGAGTATTGAAGAGCAATGACATCAGGCTGGAGACTAAGGTGCACCTGATCCAAGCGATAGGCTTCGCAATTACATGCTATGCATCGGAGATTTGGAAAGTGACTAGGGATAATAGAGAAATGATGCCTTTGAACTGTGGTGCTGGAGAAAAGTGTTGAATATACCATGGACTGCTAGGAGAACAAAGAGGTTTGTCCTGGAAAGGGTGAAGCCAGAATGCTCTTTGGAGTCAAGGACTCTGAAGCTTCATCTGACATACTTTGGGCATGTTGCAAGGAGGGACTGGTCCTTGGAGAGGGACATCATGTTTGGGAGAGTGGAGGGACGGCGCAGGAGAGGAAGACCCTTGATGACATGGATCGATTCTGTGAGTGAAGTGGTGGGAACGAATGTGTTTGAGACGGCGAGGTTGGCACAGGATAGAACAGCGTTTAGGGCTCTTGTACATAGGGTCGTTATGAGTCTCAAGTGAATCGATGGCACATAACAACAACAACAACTTGATTTTAAAAACCAATCACCAGCTGCTCCATGAGAGAAGGATGGGCAATCTTCTCCCACGTGATTAATAGCCTCTGAAAACCCTCTGGAGGATCAGCTATGAGTTGGTTCCGACTGTATGGTACACAACAAGAACAGCACCATAGGAAGAAGTCTGAGCTAGCTTGCTGGATCCTGGAGACATAGAATCCAGTCACTGTACTGCTGCAGCCAGACAGATGAGTGTGTCGTCTTACTCCAAAGCCTCTGATATGGCAACATATCACCACTACTATTCAATCACTTCAAATGCATTTGAAAGTTGTTGTTGTTAAGTGCCATCGAGTCGTAGGCAACTCATAGCGACCCTATCAAGGAAAGTCCTCCACAGTTGCATGACTTTCATCCTTTCTTCACGTTTGTAGGGTTTCCCAAGGCAAGCTATTTATGGAAGTGGATGCCACTCCTGCTTCCAAGCTTGTTCTATCCGGGGAGCTCCATCAAACACTGTCCACCATGGGTAACCATTATCGCATTTGACAAGTCATTGTCACAGTGTTCAGCATCACGGCGACCACAAGTTGCCTCTGTACAGCAAGTGGACACATCAGGGCTATAGGACCCAGAAGAATGTTTCACCAAAAACAACTAAAGACAGGCCAGAGGGCCCTGCTGCCTGGAGCAAGCTCCGCATGCTCTGCCCTTACTTCTCCTTAGTTTAGGGCTCTGGGCCACCCACCTACTTTTGAAGGGCAAAAAAGAGCAGTAACACACAGCAGAAGGGACTCCAGAAACGTTTCTTGCCTTGACTGCCACCAAAGTCGAGCCGCCACAGAGATGTCAGCCATCCCACCAGTCAGCCAGCCAACTTCCAGGGTGGAGGGAGACTCGAGTTGCCCAACCTTCCTGAAGGATTTTAAGCTACTGCCTGGAGCAAGCTTCCCAAGGCTCCGCCCTTACTTCCCCTTAGTTTAGGGCTTTGGGCCGCCCACCTATTTTTGCAGGGGAAAAAAGAGCAGTAACACACAGAAAGTTAGATAATGAAAATCAGACAGAAGAACTGATGCATTTGAATTGTGGGATTGGTGAAAAATACTGACTATGCTATGAAAAATTAATCAGTCTGTTACTGTTGTATGCCGTCGAGTTGGAACCAACCCACAGCTGATCCCCCAATGGGTTTTCAGAGGCAGTTAATTACAAGGGAGCAAACTGCCTGTTCTCCCGCGGAGCAGCTGGTGGATTCAAACCGCATGCCTTTGGGACTGCAGTGCAGCTTCTAGCCAGTAGGCCACCAGGGCTCCCTAATCCGTTTTAGAAGAATGAAACAATCAATCTTAAAAGAAATACAACAAGACTGTAACTTCTTGTGTACTGTCAAGTTGGAAGCAACTCAGCACTGACCCTCCAGATTGCTCTTTTCTCCCATGTAGCAGCTGGTAGATTAGAATCAGCTGCCTTTGGGTTGGCAACCCAACTCCTTCCCCACTAGGCAGTCAGAGTTCGAATGCATCACAGGTGTGCTTACAGGAAAGACCAATTGCTGGAAAATGGCAGGGGGTCATCAAAACGTAGGGAAACCTCAATGTGATGAAGGAACTCAATAGTGGCAAAAATGGAACCATCATGTCAAAGATCGAGGAGATGGTGCAGGATGGAGAACAGCTCATTCCTACATCAGGTCTCCACGGGTAAAAGTTGACTTGTGAGCAACTAACAACACTGAACGCTCAGCTCTAAACTGGTTGGGGTTTTTTCCATTTTCTTTCCCTCTCAACACAGTAAGGACTAGAAAGGAGTGGGAGTAAGCATTGGAAACAGAGTTTGAAAGCTGATTTCAATACTTCTTTCTGCCATGTATAAGCCAAGTGATCTTGGCAAAAACATCCCATTTTCTTTTTCCTGAGCTGGAAAGTGTACCTTAATCATAGCGTTCATGGGAAAATTAAATAACATCTAAAAGTGCTCTGTCGTCTTCAAGTGCTGTATATAACCAATTTATAAGGGTAAGATATTTTAATCAAACTCTTAGAAGTGGTTTCCAAGGCGACTACCTTTAACAACCCAGAGAAAATCAAGTGAAAACACACCATTCATAAAGGCAGCTATTACTTTTCCAGTTGCTCATAGTATCTCAGAAGAAGATGCCCAATTAAAATGCCATAAAATTTTATAGTGTTTCCTAATCTCTCTTTTAAAACTGCTGAACTGGTAGGGTTGGAAGACAAAAGGACGTTTCGAAAGTGAGGGCCTGCTGACACTTTGAAAGGCTTCCAGGTTCTGTCATCTTCTTTCATCTCTACATCAAAGCTGGGAAAGTTTCTTCCTCACTGAGGGAGGATGTTTACCTGCAACTCACCCAGGCATTTCACTATTCCTGTGAATCAGGCTCTCTCTCTCCAATTGCATCTTGAGAATCAAGCGTTAGTCCTTTTTCCCCTTGGTTTTTGCTGACCTATATGCTCTTTGCTGGCCAGAGCCTTGGACACTTGGATCGTAAAAACAGCCAGGGAAGCGAAGGGAAGTGGTGAGGTGGGGCTTTATTACAAGCCTGGTCAGCACATATGAAATGCTGAATTGGGCAGAAGCACACAAAAGCATTATTTATGAGGCTGGCTGAAGAAGGTTCTTACTCACCGGATGACCTAATTCTCAACTCCCATCTTTTGAAGTTGTTGTTAGGCGTCATCCAATGGATTATGACTCATAGCCACCCCATGTACAAAAGTACTAAAACCTGCTTGATCCTATGCTGTCCTCACCAGCTCTGCTGTGCTTAAGCCTGTTGCTGTATGTGTCAATCCATCTAGTTCAAGGTCTTCCTCTCCATCTCTGACACTCCCCTTTTCCCAGCATGGCATCTTTTTTCCTGGGACTGACCCTTCCTGATAACATAGGAAACTATGTGACTTGGGTCCATTAAAAACCTTCAAATCCAGCAAATCTGGAAAGTGAGTTGTATATTCCCTACAGAGTGTTTTAGATCATTGAGAGGCTGCCCTGTGGATAAAGCTCTTCCTAAAGCTCTACATTTCATGCTGTTCTAGTTCTGAGATTTTTATGTTCACATGGGATCTCTGGTGACAATGTCTGTAAGGAGTTGTGCTGCTAATGCAAAGGTGGCCCCTCACTGGTGGTACAAATCCACCAGTATCTCCACAGAAGATAGATGGGCAATCTCCTCATGAGAGATTTTACTGCTCCAGGAAACCCGCCAGAAGGTCAATTATAAATGAGTTCTGGCCCAATGGCAATGAGTATATAATCGAAGGGCCCTTGTTTCTGTCTGTTGTTTTGGTAGAGTCAGGATGGACCCATAGCTGTCCCTCTGGTGGGTTTTCAAGGAGATTGCACATTCTTCTCCTCCTGAGCAGCTGCTGGCTTCAAACCAAGATAACTGAAAGTTTTTGTATAGGGTGATTTAAATATGAGTTACAAGAGTTATGCAAAATTGAAATTGGGCAAACTGAAAAGAAAGCAGTTGAGGGTAGCGCCACCAGGCACCTGGGGAAAGCCCTCCGGTCCCTGGGGAGTGCCACCTGGCCCCTGAGGAGAGTTGCCAAACCTCTCAGGAGTTCCGCCTGACCCCTGGGGAGAGCCGCCAGGTATGTGTGAGGAACTTTATCTAAGCCACTTTCCTCCATCTCCTCCTCCAGTGCACCTGTAAGTAACACCTCCAAAGCCCTTTTCTTTGTAACTCACAAGTTTGTTCTCTCTAGGTCTCCCTTTCCTATAGGTAACTTGAACAGAGTCTTGTTCCAGAACCTGAAGCCTGAGCCCAGTTCCAGAGACAAAAGGGAAATAAACTGCCAGCTAAGAAGTGAAGGTGGATGGAGACTCAGAGTCCAGCCAGCTGCTCTCACAGGACTCACTCAAGCAAACACTTTGCAGTCTGGAGAAGAAAAAAACATCATGAAAATATCTTCTAACTAAAAGAGTCATGCAACTTCAACTCAAGACCACCCGTAAAGTGTTAAAGTGGGCTCCCTTCCCCTTCATCTCAACACCCCTGTTCAGTATGAAGCAGCAAGAGATTCTGCACTGCTATTTGCAAGTGGGAAAATCACAAAAGAAAAAGACAATCTCTTTGTAAAAAAAAAAATTATTAACCACCATTGGACTATGTCCATTATCAGCCTGTCTTTTCCGGTCACTGTAAGATCTTTCTCATTTCCTTTACCCACTCCCTTCACCCACAAAAAAACTGTGCAATGCTACCTGTGGTTTCATCCCTACCTATCCTCACCTTTTGCTCCTACCCCTTACCCCTTTGGATCCCCATACACATTTTTACAATAAAAAAATTTAAATAAAATAATAAAAAAAGTAGTTGAACAGATGTAGGTTAATGTCACAAAAGAAGATTATATAAATTCATGATTTAACACTTGCTGTATGCAGTCTTCAAGAGTCCTCCTTCAGCCTCTACTACTTGCACTTGGTTGGCCATTTGAACACTGGATGTTTTTACATTCTCACCTGACTATCACAGCCCATCTTTGACTCTTCCCCTATGTTCTTCATCCTCAGCATGTAATGCTATTCCTTATTCTTTTCTTTCAAAGTATCTGAATGAGATGTGGAGGGATTGAAATCTAGGGAGGCTGCAAGACACGGAGCAAGTCCGGTGGAACTTTGAATCAAATATGGTTTAAATTCAGGGAGGAGAATGGGATAAAAGGTGTGGTCAAACATTGGGTGAGGCTGCCTAAGAACACATCATATGATAACTCATTTACAGATCAACAGTTCAGTCAAAGTTTTAAGCTTCCACTTATATGAAACATAAGCTTCTGTTAAGGGTAACAGAGGAAAAAACTGGAAGTGGATGATAATAATAAACAGCATGGTCAACATAACTCACTATGCTGTAACATGTGAAGATGTTAAAGTGGAAAATGCTCTGTTATATATCTGTTGATCAAAATTAAAAGTCATCGTTTCAAAACTAGGATTCCAAAACATGTTAGTTGGAACATCACAATAAAAATTAATGGGAGTTTGGAGAAAAGGTGTTCAATGGTCAAAATAGCATGCTTTGAGCACAGGCATCTAACAGCCCTCACTTGACAAGGTAGGGAGATTACCCCTTCTCCCCAAGATGTCTATATCTGAACTCAGAACCTATGAATATGTTACCTTACATGGCAAAAGGGACTCTGTATATGTGAACACATTAAAGATTTTTCTGATGGAAAGATGATCCTGATTTTGGAAGCTGGTTACAAGTCGTGTCTTTCTAACCTGTTCAAGTCTGGAAACTCCAGTGATATCATAGCAACACACAAGCCTCCACTAATCAGCAGGTAGTGGCTGCGCATATGGAGTGAGCATTGGCTGGGAATTTAACCCAGGCATCCCACAAAGCAGGGAAGGACTCTACCACTGAAACACCACTGTCCCTTTCCATTTTATAGTATGTATGATTGTGCTGTAAATTCCTTGTCAATCAAGCCATCAAGAAGCGTTGATTCCCTCACAGAGACCTCAAGTAGTGGTTTTTCATGTGTGAAAATCAAGCAGTAGCAAATTTCCCAAGTGGCTTGAATCAAAACATTCAAAATGAAACCACAGATTCAAGACACTGTGGAGGGCAATACTCAGAGAGGGAAATATCAGAGCCAGAGCTTGTTACCATGAGCTTTTCTTAACCCCTAAGAACTTTGCAAAGATCCGGAGTGGTGCATGAGAACTTAGGCACATGGATTGAGCAGATACGTATGTGTGTGTGTGTGTGTGTGTGTGTGTGTGTGTGTGTGTGTGTGTGTGTGTTCCTGCCAGTGTTGTCTATCTTTGAAAGGCTCATCTAATCAGGAATTGTTCTTTATTGTTTCTGGGGTCTTACTCTCATATAGTTCCTTCTGCTCTTGAGAGAGGTTTACTTCCAAGTCAACTGGGTTTGGCTCTTGAGAGCCATATCACCACCACCTGGGCAGCACCCATGCATGGTGTTTTAAACTGGACTCCATCAAGTTGAGTCGACTCCTACTTCTTGGTGACTCCATGTGTGTCAGAGTGAACTGTACTCCGCAGGGTTTTCAAGGGCTGATTTTTCAGAAGTGGATCAGCAGGCCCTTTTTCTGAGGTATCTCTGGAAGAGGCCGAACCACTTTTCACTTAGTATCCAAGCACATTAACAGTTTGCACATCTAGAGACTCCCATGACCTTTGAGCCTGTGCTAGTTTTCAAATCTGTATAAGGAACAGTCACAAACATATGTACAGGCCGGGCTTCATTTTCCTTATCTGCTTTCTATTAAACTTCCAACTTAAAAAAAATTGTTTTTCTGTCCTTACTAACAAGTTCTAGTTTGTCTGGTCTTACATACCCCTTGGGAAAATAAATGCTACCACATCCAAAGGCGTAGAGGTTCCAAGGATGGTTTGCTTTGGCAGGTTACGGAATACTCAAGGGAGGGTAAAAGAGCTTTGGCAGATAGCTAGGAGACCAGAAGGATAGATAAAATTCTAGTTAAGGAACTGATATTGAGAAAAACAACAATAATGGTAGTATTTATTTTATTGTAGAATGATGTTAACTGTCATTTTTTAGCTGACTATTGAAAGATCAGGGAGCTCTGGTGGCTTAGCAGGTAAGAAGTTGTAATGTCAACTCAAAGGCAGGCAGTTCTAATCCACCAGCTGCTCCGTGGGAGAAAGATGGGCAGTGTCCTTCCTTACAGTCTACAGCCCCTGACAACAAGGTCAGCTATGAGCCAGTTCCAACTCAACAACATTGAGAGAGAAGGTCACAGGGGTCCAGAGAAGTTGTCTTGCTTCGCCACTGTCACTGAGCAAGATAATAATGCCTGTGTCACCTGACTATCTGCTACACATCCTCCTCATACTTTCTCATTACTCTACCTTCATCTTAGCCCCAAATGCTTTGGAAGCAATCTTGTGGGTACTGCCAGGTGAGTCTGGTCAGACTATCCTTTTAAAGGCTGAGTCACTGGAAACTCAAGCCATCCAGAACTGGATGGACAATATGACAAGATTATTTCAGCATGAAGCAGAAGAACCAGGTCTCCTCACAACATCTGTGGACACACCAGGGTCAAAGGAAGGCTGAGAGATAATCATGGATATGTGAACAATTTCACAAAACCTATCTGTCCTCGTCTTTCCAAATGTGTTAAAATCTTGAGGCTGTTCATTATGGACTTCTAGGACTTTCTTACAAAATCACTCTCCTCACTTAGCTACATTTTCTAGATATTAAATCCCCAGTGGTTCTCTCTAGTAATCAGGAAAATAAGCCACAGAGAAATCTTTTTATAAGAAATACATAGGCCCTTACATATATAATAAAATTACTGACTACAGTAGTTTTCCTCAACTAGATGTATATGTAAACAGAGGTCTTGCCCCTACTTCTTGCCAGAGTTGACTTCTCTGGTGGCCTAGTTGGAAAGGAATTGCTTTGTTAACTCAAAGGCAGGAGGTTCAAATCTGCCAACAGCTCTGTAGGAGAAAGATGAGCAGTCTCCTCCCATGTGATTTATGGCCTGTGAAAATCCACCAGACGATCAACTATGAGTTGGTTCTGACTCAACAGCACACAACAGGGCCTGGAAAAAAGGAATATGGACTCTTCAGAGAAGGAGATTGAATAAATGCAAAATTAGGAAGGTTTTGCATTTCCTAGGGTCTTTTGCTGCAATGGACACCCTTTATCAATCATTCCCTTTCATTGTGTCCTGCCTCCCCCCCTCGTCTTTCCCCTTGGGATTTTCACAGGATATTAGGTCAAGGAAGAATTGTCTGTCAAAACATAATGAAATTTCTTCAACATGGAGTCATTTTTTATCTGATAATCCCCCTTCAATAGTTCAAACCTGAAATATTGGGACACGTGGCCACCTTGGCCCACCTCTGGCTTATCATTGGAGTCATCATAGTGGCAGAGGATAAGTTGTTTGTTGAATACCTGTCTTTTAAGCTTAGCTTCTTTCTCTTTTCTGTTTAAAAAGGGAAAAAAAATCCATGACAAGCAATACTTTGAAGACAGTCAGTGACTATTTGAGATATGTGTAACCTCACTTTCACCAATCTAACAAAAACCCAGCTCTTCTTCCTTTCCAGCCTAGTCCCGGTGCTATGGCCCCTGCAAAGAAGGGTGGTGAGAGGAATAAAGGATGTTCTGCCATCCACGGAGTGCTGACCAGAGAGCACACCATCAACATTCACAAGCTCATCCATGGAGTGGGACTGAAGAAGCGTGCTCCTCGGGCACTCAAGGAGATCCGGAAATTTGCCATGAAGGAGATGGGAACACCAGATGTTCACATTGACACCAGGCTTAACAAAGCTGTCTGGACCAAAGGAATAAGGAATGTCCCATACTGCATCCGTGTACGGTTGTCCAGAAAATGTAATGAGGATGAAGATTCCCCAAACAAGCTGTATACACTGGTTACCTATGTACCTGTCACCACTTTCAAAAATCTACAGACCATCAATGTGGATGAAAAACTAATAGCTGTTTGTCAAATAAAGTTATTAAACTGTCTTCAGGTGATTCTGTTTTATGTAATGTAACACAAAATGGTTGTATTATGCGGACATATTAAAGATTCTCAGTGCCTGAGACGGGGTTGGGGTGGGGGGTGGAGGGGGGTGGAAACAGTTGAGGTCAAGTTGATCCTATTTGTGTCAGAGTACAACTGTACTCTGTGTTGTGGTTGACATTTCAGAAGCAGATCCAGGCTTCTCTGTCAAAGATCCTCTAGATGGATTTGAACTCCCAACTTTTAGTTAGTAGTCAATAGCTAACCATTTGTACCATCTAGGGATGCCCTCAACAATCTAATACTGACTGCAGCTGAATCTGATTCAGACTCTTGAGAACCCTCCACTTGGGTCCCAGGGCTGTAAATCTTAATGGAAAGGGACAGCCGCCCGCTGTTCACTTAGCAGCCCACCCAACATATAACCTTTTATGACATAGGCTTCTTTTCTTAGAACCATGATTTTGAAATATTTACTATGGGGCTTATTGAGTGCTGATCATTTTAAACAATTACTGAGTACTTTGTAAATTTCTCCCCATTTCTTAAAATTGTGATTTTAACTAAAGTTCACAGTTCGATTTTCATTCATTCATTGTTGCACATTTTCCTCCCTATCTCCTATTTTATGTTTTTTAAAAGATTTTTAAATTTATTTTAGCTTTTTAAAAAAACATAAAATTTTTATTTTATACTGGTTTACTCACAAAGTTCATATACATTCTTTTTTACACTGGGTCTTTCTCATTTCCTTCTACCCATCAAAGAGTGCTACTCTATGATTACTCCCCTACTCAGCCTCACCCCTCTGCTCCTACATACACGTTTTACAAGTTATCGATTTCTACAAGAATGGTCTTATACAATAATGCTCTCCAGTCTCTCCCAAGTTAAGTAGTGTTTTTCTTTTTTTTTTTTATTTTTTTTATTTTTTTTTATTTTTTTTTTTAAGTAGTGTTTTTCAAACTCACTCTGAGCTCTTCTTTTAGGCGAAGGACTATAGCAGAGGCTGTAGGATGTGCAATATTTAGGAGAAGCTTTGCATAAAATTTGACTTGGACCCCAGCTATGCCACTTTCCAACTGTAGAATTTAGGCAAATTATACAACCCACCTGAACGCTGGTTTCCTCATTGAATAACATTACCTTGCAACAGTGTTATAAGGATTTTTGTTAATGCATAGGAATCTCTGGGAACCACTCCTGATATTATACTAATCACACCAACCATTAAAGTCAAAGATGATTAAACAAAAGATTTGTACTTACTTTCACAATCTGAAACTGAACAAACATGCAATCAAGATGCATTAAAAATAACTGACGACTGGAATGCAAAAGTTGAAAACAAAGAAGAAAACCTGGTAGTCAGAGCACATGGCCTTGTAGATAAAAATTAGTCTACAGATCAAGTAATATAATATTGCACAATCAATGATTAATTAATTATAAATAATATGTATAAAAACAAATAATATCTATACACATGGACTTAAAGAGATTCAGCTTTGCTCTCATTAAAAAAATATGATTCAACAGAATATGGAAATACTGAACATTATCATCATTAAGATGAGTAAGTAAAATCCTGTTGAAGAATACTGAAAAGTGGTTGGAGTAGTACATTGACAAGAAGTTGCCAAAACTCAAGCTGAATTCAAAAGAGGCCATGGAACAAGGGATTTTGTTCCTGATGTCAGATGGATGGTGGCTGAAAGCAATGAGCACCAGAAAGATTATTTGCATTTTATTGACTACAAAGGTATGGATTTATAGATCATAACAAATGATGGATAACACTGAGAAGAATAGGAATCCAAGGACACTTAATTGTGCTCATGGAGAGCCTGCAAAAGATGCAGTGGTTCAAAGAACAAAAGGATACTTCATGGTTTAAAATGAATCAGAAACGGTGCATGTCACAGCTGTACTCTTTCACCAGAATGGTTCAATGTGCATACTGAGCAAATAATCTAGGGAACAAGATTTATGAAGACAAATGTGGCATCACAATTGGAGAAAGATTCATCAATAGCTTGTCATGTGCAGATGTTACAACTTTGCTGGCTGAAAGTGAAGACGACCTGAAGTACCTCCTGAGGAAATAAAAATCTGTTGTTGTTGTTGTTATGTGCCATCGAGGCATTTGCGACTCATGGCGACCCTATGCACAACAGCCCTAAACCCTGCTCTATCCTGCGCCAACCGCACTGCCTCTGACACACCCATCCCGATTACCCCAGTCACCGAATCAATCCATCTCATAGAGGGTCTTCCCCTCCTGCGCCGTCCCTCCACCCTCCCAAGCATGATGTCCCTCTCCAAGGACCCGTCCCTCCTGGCAACATGTCCAAAGTATGTCAGACGAAGCCTCAGAATCCTTGCCTCCAAGGAGCCACCAGGTTTAACCCTTTCCAGGACGAATCTGTTTGTTTTCCTAGCAGTCTACGGTATTCTCAATACTCTTCTCCAGCACCACAGCTCAAAGGCATCAATTCTCCTTCTATCCTCTTTGGTCATTGTCCAACTCTCTGATGCATAATAAGCGATTGCAAAGACCATGGCCTGTATCAGACGCACCTTAGTCTCCAGAGAGACACCTTTGCTCCTGAGTACTTTAGAGAGGTCCCTAACAGCAGACTTTCCCATCGCGATACGCTTTTTGATTTCCTGACTGATGGTGCCAAGAGTGTTGACTGTGGAGCCGAGCAAACTGAAGCTGTGAACAATCTCAATCTCTTTGCCATCCATCCTGACGATGCCAATTGGCCCAGTGGTGAGAATTTTTGTCTTCTGGATATTGAGCCTCAGTCCGTACTGAAAGCTGCAGTCCTTGACCCTCCGCAGCAAGTGCATGAGGTCCTCCTCAGTTTCAACAATTTCATCAAAAACTACAGTGATCATTATGTTTTACAATTTAACATTAAGAAAGCAAAAATCCTTGCAACTGAACTAATAAGTAACATCACAATAAACAAAGAAGCGATTCATATTGTTGAGAATTTCATGAATCCAAAATTAACACCAGTGGAAGCAGAAGAAATAGTAAGATATTGCACTGGGAAAATATTCTGTTGAGGACTTTTTTAAAGTTCTAAAGATCAAAGATGTCAGCTTAAAGACTAAGGTGCACGTAACTTAAGCCATGGTGTTTCCAATTTAGACTCAGCAGATTCATAAAGGAATTAAAAAAGCTTTTAATTCTAAGGTGCATTTATTTGAAAATGTCTAAATTTGAACTGTCATATTTCAAGAAACATCTTGGAGTGTTAGGAGAACTAGACTCTCTCTCTGTGTGTGTGTGTGTGTGTGTGTGTACCTGCATGCATTGATTAGTTTGGTTTGGACTATGGGAAATGAAAAGACCTATTCTTTTTTTTTTTTTTAATAAGCGGAAGAGCTATTCTTGAAATATTTTTTTAAAGCTTTGGAAAGTAATTGTAAATAATATAGCTGATTCTTTAATTAAAAGAGGTCAGATTTAGTAGTCACAATAATCATTGACATAGGGTGTGAGTCTGGCAACTGCAAAAGGTCAATGACTTCTCTCACTGTAGCAATATTGTAGGGAAGGATTCAGCATCAGAAGGGTGGGCAAGGGCCAAAGATAATCACTCAGTAAAATGTAAAGCTCAATTAAAAGAAATTCTTCCTCTTGGTCTCTTTTCTTGCTTTCCCCCTGCTTCTCCCTCCTTCCTTTCTCATATTCTCAAAAAAAAAATGTATTCCATTGTTAAAAGTGAGATGAGTGGGAAGAATTTTTGAAAGCTGTGACAAAAACAAATCATTTATAGATTGTCATTTCCCCCCATACCACCCCATATACATGCTCCTATTTATAAGCATCGAAAGCTAGAAGAATGTTAGCTTAACACACAGTTATGAACCCTACCAGAAACCAAGTCCAATTATCATTCCTCAAACCCACACTTTACCCTTTTCTTTCAGTGCCTTGAATGGTTCCATTTGTCCCATGGCTTGCCACAAATGGACCTTTTACTCTTTTTTAAAAAGTATGCCTCTGATATGTGAATACCTACAATCACTTGGAGAAAAGAAGTATGTTCCCCCTTCTTACCAAAAAGCTCTAGTGAAAAGTCTCCAATGTGGAATCTCTTACATGACATAAATGCCACATTAATAAATACTCAGAGTAGGAAGTTATAATTTAGAAAAGCTCCCTACCATTCTTTTAAATGCTATACTTTCTTTTTCTAACCCCTGCAATAGGTCCCAGATAAAGAGGCTTTTAGACATTGTATAAGAGCCAATCACCCTTTCAAGTCAACAAAAATTACTTTTTCTCTGGCTTTTCTCAAGATGTTGACAGCAGCAGTGACAACAGCCTCCCTCCATCTTGTCTGATGGGTGGTAATAATCACCAAGCTGATTTTTCAACAAAGGAGCATGAACAATTGCAAAGCAGGATTTCTTGGAAGTGTTAAGTGGCTGTTAAGTCCCAAGAAAAGAAAACCTTCAGGATTCCAAGTGAGGCATTAGACATACAATTTTCCCATCTTTAAATTATCTGGACTGCTCCATAACAGACATTGGAATAAAAAAGGGAATAGCATACAAGTCAAATCAAATGGATCCAAGACCCTAAGAGAACTAAAGTCAGTGTGGTGAGGCATTCATTGAATATAAGAACTAATGAATACTTGGAGATTTCTAGGGTTCTTTTTTTATAGATAAAGGTGACAATGTACAGAAAAGGGAAAAATAGTTGTTAAACGTTAATTATTATTTATTGAGTGGGGTTTTTTAGCCTACAGATTGTACTAGCTTATTTAGTTGCATTATTTCAGTTAATGCTTTCATCAAACCTATGAGGTAGATTGTATTAGAATCAGAATCACAATTTCATGTGAGTAAAACAGGCTTTCAAAAGCTGAATAAAAACAAAAAGCTCACAATCATCAAATCAGTTCTGATTAATAGTGACTCTACTGGACACAGCAGAATTGCTCCACAGGATTTCCAAGGCTGGGATCATTATCAAAACACACAGCTACATCCTTCTCCCACAGGGCAGCTAACGAGTTTGAACACTTGACCTTTCAGTTAGAGGCCAAGCACTTAAACATTGCACCTGCTGACTCTTCCAAAGCTAAAAGCCCCAGATCCCATTGCTGGTAACTAGAAGTGCAAGGTTTCAACAAAGAAGGTTTCAGAGCGCAGGTTCTAAACTTTTATGCCATATTGAGTCTTTTACCCTTAAATATACAACTAGGAAATGGCAATTTCAGGGACAGAAACAAACTTGGAGTTCACAAACTGGCAGTTTTCTTGAGACACTATGTTGAAACAATGGACATAAGTAAATTCAGAGAACCAGAGCTTCACTGGCCCAGAGAGCTGATTCAGGAACTGACAGAAGTCCAAGAAGATAAGAGTCTGAAGAATCTCATCTGCTGTGAGGGACGCGTGCCTTTGGTATCTGGTCTGAGAGAGAAAGATTCACAACTTCTATCAGACCAGACTCTCTATGATATATCCTCACATCCATTTCAGCATGGACCTTTCACTGAGTTAAAGAAAAATCTGTCTTCTTGTCTTTCATGTCCCTACGTCTGACTTCATACTAAATTCCTAGGTTGTTCTGTGTTGAACAAATGCAAATCTGATAAAGAAAAGAGGCTGAAAGTGCACATTGAACAGAAGTTGGATTTTATCCAGCAAGCATTAATTTAATCTCTTCGGTATTTCTAGGCCCAATTACAAGAGATGTGAGGATCTGGTCCCTTTTCTTTAGAAAATGTTTTGAAATATACATATTTGAAAATTATGTGTGTTTTTATTAAGGCTTGGGCTCTGTGTGTAACAGATCTTGTGTGGACTAATTCTAGTAATTGTAGAGATTCTCATTATTAATTTAAAAAAACCAAAGCACAACGACCCACTTCCTTGACACAGTTTATTACTATGGGCCCTGTATAACAGCACCTTACTCATCCCTGTCTGCGTGTCAGCTAAATTCTACTCCATCTTCTCTACTGAATCAGTTCTTGTTGGTTCTACCTGCCATGCCCATCTTTCAAAGAAACTACCTCTGTGGGTGCTAGGTTACTATTTAAAAATACCTTAAGTGTGTTTAGTGTTTTAGTGGGTACAAAGCATGTATGCATATTGTCTTGTTTTAAGCTTCAAAACAACTTACTGGGAAATAGAGGACATATTTTTATCTCTGAATTACTGACAAAACTCAGTCATTTAGACTCAGGGAGTCCATATTACTTATGCAAGATCCCATACCCATTTACTACGGATTATATGTTTTCACTTCAAGTTTGATTTTTTCATTTAAATATGCCACCTGTTCCACGTCACTGTGGCATCTTTTTAAACTTGAAAAACTGATTCGGTAATTATCTGGAAAAAGAAATTGATGAAACTGACTGTTAAAGATTTTTTTGTGTCCTCCACCCTAAAATAAATGTCAATTTGGCTAGACTATGAGGGCCATCCATATGTAATTATCTTCCATTTTTTTTTTAATTTTAAATATTTATTCTGGGTTATATCTCTAGCCTCTGCGGTATTATGAGGCAGGATTAGAGACAGTAATGTTAACAAGGAAGGATGCAAGAGATTTAATTGTACCTTGGGTCAGTCTCCTTTGGGATATAGAAGAGATTAAACAAATAAGCAGAGAAGAGAGAGGAAAGACTTGGGAATGGAGCTTTCCTTTGGACCCGAGGTCCTTCTGCTAAGAACTTTATCAACTCAATGAAAATTTATGCCAAAACATGTGTATGCAGATCAATAAGTAACACCATGCTCACAGATATTGCAAGGAGACAAAGATCTTCCTTCAGAGCCAACATAAACAAAAGCTTTCTCCTTGAGGCAGCAATGTAAATTTGGACTTCCAGCCTTCTAAACTATGACAGAAATATTTGCTCATTAAAGTCAACCACTCGTGGTATTTCTGTTATGTCAACACTAGATAATTGAGACAGTAGATAAAGTGATTTCATGTACAAAGAGTAACCGGCAGGGATTTGTTCTACTAAATATGAACTAAAAACCTCAAACTCATTGTCACTCAAACTCAACTGTCACTGAATTGGAACTGACTTATAGCTCACCCTCACACAGACTTCCTAAGCTTTAAAATGCAGCGGAGGATTGGCCACCTTTCTCCGTCAGAGTGGATGGTAGATTCAAATTCCCATACAGGTGCCTGTGAACTACACCACCAGAACGCCCACCAAACCAAGCATCAAGAAAGTGTTAACAAATGTGTATCAAACGTTAATTGTGGCTATTATTATTATCATCCTCATTTTACAGCTGATGACTGCTAGACATGTAAAAAAATAAGTCACATGTTTGGAACTGAGATTTTAATCTGATCACATTTGGTCTCCAAGGCTTCTTTCTTAACCACTACACTTTGATTGTTTCTCTCATTTATATAACCAGAGTAGTTTAAACAGATGAAGACTTAACAGGTGGAATGGAAAAGGATATAAAGTCCCAAAACAGACCCCAATGTATTTAAGAATGATCAGTTTGAGAACTAATAGATACAAGAATGAAGATACGATTAAGCTGGGAATGCATATCAGCGAATATCTGCAAGTACATTCAATAAAAGGCACTAGAGAAATAATAGAATATGTGGCTTTGTCATAACACACATCTGTACTTGTTTTGAAGTTCAACCATTTATTAGTTTTCTGACTTTGTCATTTAAACATCAACTAACTCATCAAGATATGTAAAGTACTTCACAAAATACCTTACCTATTAAAGAAACAGTCAATAAATATCAACTGTCTTTATTATTAACAGTTCTTGGGTAACACAAGTAGTTAAGTGCTTGGCTGATAACTGAAAGGTTAGAGACTGAGTCATCTGCCCAGATGTATCTCAAAAGAAAGGCTTACAAATCTTTTTCTGAAAAATCAGTATTGAAACCCTGTATTCTTCTATTCTGACACGCATGGGGTTGCCATGAAGCAGGATTTCCTGCATGGTTGAAACTATGTTGGTTCCATGATTATTAGAGTTGGGGAATAAATCTAGATTCTCAATGCCTTACACCATTCACAATATTTCCAGTGAAATAGAAAAGGGGGGAAAATAATAAAATAGGGTGGATTGTCTTACCCAAAAATGACAAAAGGCTTTCTCAATTATAAAAACAATGGGAAAATATGTAGAACTGATGGTGGTGGTGGTGGTGGTGGTGATGTGTAACAATGAATTGGAACCAACCCACAGCTGACCTTCTAATGGTGTTCAAAGATGGTTAATCACACAGGAGATGACTGTCCCTCTTTTTCCCTTGAAGCAGCTGGTGGATTCAAACCACGTACCTTTGGGTTGGTAGTGGAATTCCTTACCATTAAGCCACTTGAACTCCCAATATAGTTGTACAATAATGAAAGCTAAAGCATCCACGTGTTAATCATGAAATTTAAAAGCAAATAATAAAATGGAGGAATAAATTCTAATACCATAAATAACAAGATGAATATCGCTAATACATAAAAACACTCAGATAAATAGGTAGGAACTCTGGTGGTCTGGTGGTCTAGTGGTCTAGTGGCAAGAAGCTGCCCTGTAATCCCAAAGGCACACAGTTCAAATCCCACCAACTGCTCCACGGGAGAAGGATGGGCAATTTCCTCCCATGCAATTAACTACCTCTGAAAACCCTCTGGAGAGTCAGCTATGGGTCAGTTCTGACTCAACAGTACACAACAATAACAACAGAGTCAGTAGTAACCAAAGGGAAAAAAACAAACAAACAAAACATGCAGTGATTAAGAAGACTTAGGCCATAAGGGAAATTTTTAAAGGTCCATACTAAAAAGATTCTCACCACTGGGCCAACTGGTAGCATCAGTATGGATGGTGAAGAGATTGAGATAGTTAACAGTTTTAGTTTACTTGGTTCCACAGTCAACACTCTTGGTAAGAACAGCCAGGAAATCAGAAGACGAATTGCATTGGGAAAGTCAGCTGTGAGGGACCTCTCAAGAGTACTGAAGAGCAATGATGTCACGCTGGAGACTAAGGTGTGTTTGATCCGGGCTATAGTCTTCTCAATTGTGTTCTATGCACGGAGATTTGGACAGTGACTAGGGATGATAGAAAGAGAATTGATGCTTTTGAGCTGTGGTGCTGGAGAAAAGTATTGAATATACCATGGACTGCTAGGAGAACAAACAGGTTTGTCCTGGAGAGGGTGAAGCCAGAGTGCTCCTTGGAGTCAAGGATTCTGAAGCTTCATCTGACATACTTTGGGCATGTTGCAAGGAGGGACTGGTTCTTGGAGAGGGACATCATGTTTGCGAGAGTGGAGGGACGGCGCAGGAAAGGAAGACCCTCAATGACATGGATCGATTCTGTGAGTGGAGTGGTGGGAGTGAGTGTGTTTGAGACGGCGAGGTTGGCACAGGATAGAGCAACGTTTAAAACTCTTGAACATAGGGTTGCTATTGCGACTCGATGGCACGTAACAACAACAACAACAACTAAAAAGAATCACAGAGGAAGATCCTGTGTAGAAAACTCAAAACTCAAACTCATTGTAATTGAGTCAGACCCAACTCATAGCTGATCTTCCAGCGATTCTCAGAGGCTGTAAATCATACAGGAGACCATCTTTCACTCTTGGAGCCATTGGTGGATTCCAACTGCCAGAGAGTCACCACTTTTAGGGACAGTGGCGGAACTCTCTACTGACTATAATACCAGAGCTCTCTACATCTTAGACAGAGTGGGAGGGAAATGTGCAACAAAACTAAACTACATAAAACAGTTCCGGTTTATTTGTCCAGTAGACTCTGGTGGAACCCCTGAGATGATGGCTCTTCAGACCTAGAATAAAACTTACTCTTGTGGTTCAATTTTCAGTCAAACAATAGACAGGGCATAAAGTGACCAGTAACACCAGGGAGGAACTTGTTCCTTAGAATATCCAACCACACAAGGATTAAAAAGCAGCATTATCCAAGAATAAAGCCCTGAAGACAGGAAAAGGAAGGAGGAGTAATAGAAATGAGAATTAGAGTTTGGAAGTGGGGGGGGGGAATGTAATTATATCGTGGGTATTATAATAAATGTTTTAATACAAAGTGTGTACGAATGGTTGAATGAAAAACCAGTTTGCTTTATAAACTTTAACGTAAATCACAATAAAAAAAACCTTAAAATAAAAAAGACTCAAAACCTCCCACTTCTCTATTAACACTTAAAGACAGTATTTTTATCTATCAAGCAAAGTTGAGCAATCAATATAATTATACTTTGTGCTAAGGAGAATACTGAGAGGGGCCCACTTACACATTGCTATTCACTATTGTGGGATAGTTAATCATAGTTTTTTTTAGAAAGCAATTTAACGGTATATACATCTGGAACCAAAAAAAATATTTATATATCCTAACAATTTTTTTAATAATTGCTTTTTGAAGGAGTAAACTGAAAAGTAAAAAAAAAAAAAATAGCATACCTAAGATGGTTATTTGTAATTGAGAAACATTGGAATGGATACAAATAGTCAATGAGGGAAAGTGGTTCCAAAACATCATGGAACATCCATGGAATGGAAGTTAAAGTAGCTTTCAAAATTTTATTTATTTTTTTTTCAAAATTGTATTTCTTAAGAGTAATGGCATGGGGGAAAATAGTTATAATATAAAGAAAAGTGAAAGGGGAAATCTCAGGGGAAAATGTTATTCAAACTATTATACCCAAGTACACATACAATAAAATCCTATAAAATCCTGAACTTGATGGGACTGTCTTAATTTTCTCAAGACTCACATATGTTCCAGTTTTGACAGGGCGTAGTCTTATCATTTTTCTATCACTTAATTTATTGGAAAATATTTTCCTTTTCCTTCTCTTATAGGTGTCTGCCTTGCAAAGGTTCTGGTTGTTGCTGGTTTTACTAAAGTGTAAAATCCTATATTTAAATACCAGGTGCATGTGTATATTAGAAAACAGGCTGAGTTAATATGCAGATGGGTTCAAATGTCTGACCTTTAGGATCACAGCTGTGTACTTCAACCACTGTGCTACCAGGGCTCCTTAAATGCCTCCTGAAAAAAGTAATATAATTATAAAAACTGCAACAGGCTCTTACATTTGCATTATGGCTACTTGTAGTTTCTTAACACCACTACTAAGCATAGTTTTCTATTTCAGATTTTCCAATTTTGAGCTAAGATATGAAAAGACTCAACCTTGAAAAGGAAAAACAAAAAACTAAATAAGAGAAAACACAAGAGCAATAGTCCAACATTTGTTACAAACCAGGACCCAATGGCTAAATCACACCCAGTCATCAGAATACTTCAAAAAGGACCCAAATTTCTTCATGTTTCAGTGCAGACATATCACGAAGATACAGGCTTGATTCTAGAACACTGCAATAATGAGAGCATTGCCATAAAACAAGATACATTAATTAACCTTCTCTAATTAACCTTTCTCTCGACCTAAGCCATTTATTCACTGCCATTCAGTCAATTCTGACTAACTTAATAGCAACACTAATGGACAGAGTAGGGCGCTCTGATGGACTCGTGGTAAGGAGCTGCACTGCACTGAAGACATGCGGTTCAAATCCACTGCTCTGTGGGAACAAAGGAGGGAAATCTCATCAGATTTAGTGACTGAAAACCCACGGAGGGGGGTCATCTAAGGGTCCGTTCCAACTCAACGGGACCTACCAACAACTACAAATGGACAGAGTAGCACTTTCCCTTAGGATTTCCCTGGAAATCTATATGGAGGCTGCCTCATGTTTCTCCTATAAAGCAGCTAACGCATTCAAATTTCTGACGTTTTGAATAGCACACCAATGCTTGACCTACTGAACCACCAAGGCCTCTTCTCTGGCAGTCATATTTTATTCCCTTTAAAATGCCACTCAAGGGAAGCGGTGGAGCCAGCGTGCTGTGCGGTCGTTCCCGTGGTGCTGCAGCCATGATCATCCCCGTGCGCTGCTTCACCTGCGGCAAGATCGTGGACAACAAGTGGGAAGCCTACCTGGGGCTGCTGCAAGCCGAGTACACCGAGGGAGACGCCCTGACGCACTGGGCCTGAAACGCTACTGCTGCTGCCCGCATGCTGCTGACCCACGTGGACCTCATTGAGAAGCTGCTCAACTATGCTCCCCTGGAGAAGTGACCACCCTGGAGAAGTGACCATGGCTGTGCCTCCCGGGCTGGGGCTCCAAGTAGGCCTGGCTTGGCCCAGCCCATGTCGCCTTGGCCACTGCACCTCTGCTGACCCACGGACATCTGCGGGTGGGGGATGCAGATCGAGACAATGGTGGAATAAAGTTTTTGTTGAATGAAAAAAAAAATACCACTCAAAGTTAGACAGTAAATTTTTTGTCATCTTTTTTTAGAAAGTATTCCTTCTATCATTTAGCAATTTTAAAACTATAGCATTGCTACGCAAATAATGAATATAGTTTTGGGGCAAACTATGGTACTCCATCAAACTTTGAATGCTGTGCCTATTATTCACATGAGTATATTATTTGCATAAAAATACAGTAATTTTGCCTTTCAATACAGAAGTTTTGGCTCTTGAATGAAGTTGGGGTGCGTTTTTCTTGTTTTTATTTTTTTTTAATGAAGGTCAATAGTCACTCTTCCAAGGACATGATATCATCACTACCAAAGCTGGCTTCTGCAGTCATGAAAAAGGAGCCCTGGTGGCATAGTGGCAATAAGCTGTGCTGCAATCCTGATGCCATGCAGTTCGAATCCACCAGCTGCTCCAGAGAAGGATGGCAGTCTCCTTCTATGCAAATAACTTCCTCTGAAAACCTGCTGGAGGGTCTTCAAATGTAAATATCTGGCTCTGTCGGAGGTTAGAGTGACAGAATAGCTGAGAAAAAGATTCTAAACTCAGAGAATTGAAACAAGACTCTTGTTGCTCATCGGAGTTGACCCCAATACAAGTGGGTCAAGGAATTTTACCATTTTCTAAACAAGCCTTAGATAGCAGTGAGAAGTGGATGACAACAGGTGAACTTTCATAGAAGCTATGAGAATGGTTGGCATTGACAGAATCTAGAAAAAAAGAGGAAAGAAAAATTGCGAAAGAAAACTGTGAAGAAAGAGTATTTTTTAGAACATTCATCAACAGAAAATCTAATTGTCAATATATTCATCTTCTAGACAGGAGCTTAGCAAAGTTTTCCATTGACACCAATAGCAACCCATAGAATATGTTTGTCACTTGTTCTGAAAAAAAAAAAAAATCTGAGATCCAAGATGGCGGCAGAGGCAGAGACAGCGTGGTGAGCTGC
>NW_006399818.1:1075347-1075849 GCF_000299155.1 Elephantulus edwardii
GTGAGGGGACCAGACTGGGGTAGGGGCAATTGGAGGGGGAGTATACTAGCCAGCTCCTGGGGGGTGTTGCCCTGCTTGGGATGGGCTGCCCTTGGCCCCCGGCTCGGGGCGAGCTGTCGCGGCCCCCTGCCCAGGGCGGGCTGCCCTCGGCCCCCAGCTTGGTGCGAGCCATTGTGGCCCCCTGCCCGGGGCGGGCTTCCCTCGGACCTTTGCCCAGGGTGGGCTTCCCTCGGCCCTCTGCCAGGGGCAGGCTGCCCTCAGCCCCCGGCTTGGGGTGAGCCGTCGTGGCCCTCTGCCCAGGGCGGGCTGCCCTTGGCTCGGGGTGAGCTGTTGCAGCCCTCAGGGTGAGCTCTTCAGTCCTCAGTTTGTGCCATTGTCCCCAGACTGACTCCTGGGTGGTGAAGGAGGAAAAGAAAAAGAATGCCTAGGGTATCCAATGTTACCTAGGCCACCTTCTGCCACCCTCCCCCCCAGTAAACCTGAAAGCAACACCCTCAAAGCC
>NW_006399818.1:1076149-1077451 GCF_000299155.1 Elephantulus edwardii
CCTGTTCAGCATGAAGAAGCCAGAGAGTCGGCATCCAATTCCCAAATCAATAAGACAGTTGGTTTAATTACCATTGGAAAATGCTTGTCATTCCCCTGTAGAATCTGGTCCCCTCTGGACCCTCATTATTTCCTTCACCTGCTCCCCCCACCGACCAAACTGTGCAGCTCTGCAAATGCATCCTGGCCCATCCTCACTCTTCTGCCCCCAACCCTCACCTCCTTGTACCCCCAATATGTTTTTCCCAATAAAAAAATCTTTACACTATAAATTCCTCTATAGAATTGTTTTACTTATTTAATAAGACTTTCCCTTATGCTTTTGAGAAGAAACTCTCTACATGTAAATTACTGAAAAACCATTCACTTTTTCTTTTCATTTCTTCTTTTAACAACTGTGTTACAGTAAAACAAAACAACCAACTATGGCTGGCAACAAGATTATCAGGTTATCATGCAGCATTTGGTATACTGTTGGTGGTTTTCTTTAAAAGTAAAATAATGATTTATGCTGCAGAAAAGAATGTCAGGGTTAGTATTAGAGGAGCAGAATTTGAATCTTGCGTCTGGCAAACTCCACTTAAATTCTCAATGTCTTGGTTTCCTAATCGGGAGAGTGAAGGTGTTGTTCTTGTTGTTGTGTACCAGAGAGTCAGACCCATGGCTGACCCTCCAGTAGGTTTTCAGAGGCAGTTAATTTCACAGGAAGAGATTGTTCATTCTTCTCCCACGGAGCAGCTGGTGGCTGTCCTCAAACTGAATGACGTTGGGATTGCAGTGCAGCTTCTGGCCAGTAAGCCACCAGATAATCACGTATTATATTATTGTTGTTGTGATGTTCCATTGGGTTGGTTCTTCATGACTACAGGACAGAGAACTTCCCTGTAGGAAAGTTGCACTGCTATTTGAAGGATGGTGCCTCTCTCGTCGTATGGATCCACCAGTGATTCTGTGGGAGAAAGATTGGCCATCTCCTCTCCTAATTTACAGTCTTTGAAAACTGACTGGATAGTCAGCTATAAGTCTGTTCATCAGTCATTTCATTCTAGATGGCAGTGAATTTTTTAATCTTTTTTTTAATCTCAAAAGAGATAACAGGCTCAAATAAAATAAAGTGTCAAGTGTGGAAACAACAAACGAGAACGTTTTAAACTCAAGACAATGTCAGAATTGAAGTTAGCATGCTCTCCCAGGGAGGAAAACATGATATAAACTGTTGGTGGGAGTGTAAAATGGTGCAACCCCTGTGGAAAGCAGTATGGCGCTTTCTCAAAAAGTTGCAAATAGAGATACCATTTGACCC
>NW_006399818.1:1079026-1079610 GCF_000299155.1 Elephantulus edwardii
GGGTCGCTATGAGTCGCAAGCGACTCGACGACACATAACAACAACAACATAACCAACCAGCGGGCTCTGCTCACCTATGAAGTATCTCCCTCCCTCCCAGCCGTGTGGCTGACTAACAATTCAAAGGACTTCAAGTTGAAGCTAATTTTATTTCTAATCCGTTAATAACCGCCTCCCCCTTTCTCTCTTCTATATGTATGTGTTGTGATTGTTGTTATGTTGTTGACTCACCGCTGAACCTCCAGTGGATTTTCAAAGGCTGTAAGTCACAGGAGAGAAGATTGTCCATCTTTCTCCCATGGAGCAGCTTGTGGTTTGAAATTGCCAAACTTGGGGATGGCAGTGCAATTTTTCATCCCCTAGACTCCTTCTTTCTGCATTAATGGGTAGAATGCTTCACATTTTTTTGGAAAGTATTTTACTTAAGTTTAAGCTTACAATCATACTGCATTTTCATTCAGTCATTCGTACCCATTTTGTTGTGTAACACTATTTGTTGTTGTTGTTGTTATGTGCCGTCGAGTCGCCTGCGACTCATAGCGACCCTATGTACAACAGCCCTAAACTCCACTCTGTCCTGTGCC
>NW_006399818.1:1083480-1093189 GCF_000299155.1 Elephantulus edwardii
ACGTGCTCACCAAGTTGTGCCAAGAAATCTGGAGAACAACCACTTGGCCAACTGACTGGAAGAGATCGATATTTATTCCTATCCCAAAGAAAGGCGACCCAATCGAATGTGGAAACTACTACTACATAACACTATTTACAACGGATTAATGTAAGTAATGCTAATGTCCAGCCAAAGTCTTATTGCATATTGCCTTTCTCTTCACTCAACTGACCTATTAATTTTTGCTACAGCTACGGAGCTCAAGCTTTAAATATTGCTCTACAAAATTTTTTTGCTCAGGAATGATGTTAAGTGAGATAAGTCATTCACAGAAAAGACAACCATGATATGACACCATTAGTATAAAAAGCTAAGAAAAGGTTCAAATACAGAGAGGATCATTCTTGGAAGTCACAAGGGATGGAAAGAGAAAGAAAGGGTAGTAAAGATAGCTCTTTGGGTAAAGAGAAAGCATATACAATAAGAGAATGATCAGACACTGTAACTAAGTAATAACATTAATCAATGATAATTATGATTCTAAAACAAAATGTGTATGAATAGTTGGATTAAAATCAAGATGATTTGTAAACTTTCACTCAAAGAAAGAAAGAAAAAGTGTTCATCAAACACACATTTAAACATTGTAATGGAATCTTAGAAAAACCCCCCAAAAAACACAACAAACAGGAACCAAAAAATCCATCATCGTTATTGAGTCACAACATATTCATAGCTGACCCTCCTGTGGGTTTTCAGAGGTTGTAAATTGCTTGAGAGGAGACGTCTCATCTTTCTTCTGCAGAGAAGCTAGTGGATTCAAACTGCCTGCCTTTGGGTTGGCAATATAACTATGCACTGACTAGGCCACATTCTTATTTTACTGGATGGAAAATAAAATAAGCACATTTGTGGCAACTTTGCTCTGTTTTGCCAAACATCAATATCAATTAAGACATTTTTTCATTCCAAGGAAAAAATAACAACCACCATCACAACCTCCTTGACTATCAGCACACACACCCTCCTATCCATCATTATTAAGCTTTGTCTCTAAATGTAAATCTACAAGAAGAAACTTGATTAATTTTAAGTTGGATAAAGTCATCCCATGGAGAACGAAGTATCTATTTTCAAAATTGTGTAAGAGCAGATAGGGAAATTTTTTAAAAGAAAGTTACATTTCGGGAGTTTTGACTATTTTAAATCTTGGCTATTTCAATGTGATTATCCTGGTTGTGACATTGCTTCATGGGTTTGTGAGGTGATGCATTGTGAGGAAATGGGTAACACATATATGGGATTTCTTTGCCTTAATTTTTTAAATGTTAAAAAAAGAGTCATACATGCTATCAACATTGTGTCTATGTTGTTGTTGTTGTTGTTGTTGCTATGTGCCGAGTCACTTGTGACTGATAGTGACAGTATGTAAAACAGCTCTGAACCCTGCTCTATCTAAGACATTTTGCAGAGTAGTGTGAGGTAGTGACTTCATATCACGTAGAATCTAGTGAAAGTCTAAAATATGCTTTATTTCATTGAATAGAGCTACACATTCTTCTTATATCTTTCTCCTGACATGCACTACTTATTAAATGTTAATAGGAATCACATATCAATAACATAAAGTTCTATCAATACCTCACTGCTCTATTGTTTTTATTTTTTCCTCTTCAATTCTGGTGCATTATTTAACAGTCTAACTCTGAATTTCTACCTACTTACTTCACCCTGATATTTTACACAATGCAACATGGTTTTTTTCTCGCTTTAAGCTGATAATTTTCCTTTGAATACTTTCGCCCTAAACTGCTGGAGCTTTTGTAGTCTGCAGGTCTAGACTTTGAACAACCTTGCAAAGATGTATCTTCTTCCAATATCAGTTTTCAGATTAAAATGTCTTTGTATCAGCAGCTTCAGTAAGATCTTCCCAACTATAACTTATAAGGTTGACAATTCTCCCAGGGAAAGTCATGTTACTCTCAGCGTATTTTTACAACATCTTCTCCAGTTTAGGCAGGATTTTAGAAGCAAGACATTTGTATTCTTGTAATATGTGCTTGTGCAGCTGTTCTCGAGAGAATTTAGCACTTGAGGGGAACTTGAGAACACTCAAAGCTTGTGAGAAGGAAGCTAAGCGAGCAATGCTCATTTTTTTTTTTAGATCATGAATATTCTTTTATTTTTTTAATTTATTATGAATTTCATTGAAAATTTACAGAGACTTTGGATTTCCTTTCATTCACTGTTGCACTTTTCTCCCCTCCCAACCCTCCCCCCTAGTACAAACTCTTTCATTGTTTTACAATCCCTCCCCCCAGGTCCACTCCACTATGTAGCCTTCACTCTGGACTCCTGTCATGACAGGAATACCTAATAATTTTCCCTCTTAAACCTCTTAAACAGTTTTCTCCCTCATATGTTTCAATGCAGTATACATTATTGAACCCATCCATCTCAGTCTCATCCCAACCCCGAGGTCAGTCCTGCTTTACAACAGTGGCACCATGAGTATTTGTCCTTTTGTGACTGAGATACTTCACTCAGCATAATGTTCTCCAGGGTCACCCATTTTGAATAATATTGCATGAGTTCCTTGTTTTTCAATGCAGCATAGTATTCCATTGTGTGAATATACCACAGCTTATCTATCCATTCATTTGTTGATGGGCACTTAGGTTGTTTTCAACTCCTTGCTATTGTGAACAAAGCCACAATAAACATGGGTGTGCACATATCTACTTGGATGTCAGTTCTGGTCTCTTTGGGAAATATTCCTACTAGTGGAATTGCTGGGTCAAATGGTATCTCTATTTGCAACTTTTTGAGAAAGCACCATTCTGCCTTCCACAATGGTTGCACCGTTTTACACTTCCACCCACAGTGAATAACGGTTCCAATTTCTCTACAACCTTGCCAGCATTTGTTGTTTGCTGTTCTGTTAAATTTTGCAATTCTGACTGAGGTGAGATGATATCTCATAGTTGTTTTGATTTGCATCTCTCTTAGAGCTAGGGATTTTGAACATTTTTTCATGTGCTTTTTAGCCATCTGAATGTCTTCTTCAGTGACGTGTCTGTTCATATCCTGTGCTCATTTTTCTATTGTATTATTCACTTTTATCTTGTTGTGGTCAATGCTCACCTGTGTAGATAGTTTTCAAGATGCAAGTCTCTTTGTATGACTGTCAGAAAGACACATGATCCTTAAAATATCGAAGTACTTTAGTAATTCTGCATCAAGAAATAAATCTTAATAAATATAACAGACACAAACTAACTTCAATGAAAAGAAAGACAATACACAATAAGTCACCACCACTTGGCCAAGAGAAAGGAAGACACTAAAACTTAAACAATCATACAAGGCAACAATGCCAAATACTATCATAAACAAAATCCTACAACAATAAAAATAAATGATAACTTATGAATAGATACATAGGTAGTGGAGTAGGAGTACATAAGGGAGTAAATCTATTTGTATATTTAAAGTTGATAGTGGATTTCAATATGGATTGAAGCTCAACATTAAGAAGAAAAAGATTCTTACCACTGGATCAATTGGTAGCACCAAAATAGATGGAGAAGAGATTGAGATTGTTAACACTTTCTGCTTCCTCAGATCCACAATCTTGGCACTGACAGTCAGGAAATAAAAAAGACAAATTGCATTGGAGAAATCTGCTGTCAGAGACCTCTTCAAAGTGTTGAAGAGCAACAATGTCAATCTGGAGTCCAAGGTGAAGTTGATTCAGGCCACAGTCTTTGTAATTACTTGCTATGCCTCCAAGAGCTGGACTATGAATAGGGATGACAGAAGATGAATTGATGCCTTAGAGTTGTGGTGCTGGAGAAGAGTCTTGAACATACCATGAATTGCCAAGAAAACAAACAGGTCTGTCCCGGAGAGGATGAAACCAGGCTGTTCCTTGGAGGCAAGGATTTTGAAGCTCTTTCTCACATATTTTCGGCATGTGGCCAGGAGGGATCATCCTTGGAGGACATTATGCTTGGAAAGGTGGAAGGACAGCATAGGAGAGGAAGACCTCAAATGAGATGGATTGACAAAGTAACTGGAGTGATGGGGGTAAGTGTGTCTGAGACAGTGAGACTTGTTCAGGATAGAGTAGATTTCAGAGCTATTGTGCACAGGGTTTTTAGAGATAGAGATAGAGATAGAGATAGAGAGATAGATATAGATTAGTACATGCTGCAAATACACTCAAATATATAGCAGAGTGTACTGGCAGCACAGTTATGAAAATATCTGAGCTGTAACTAAGCACCTCCTGTGCCTTAAATAGTGGGGTTGGGACTGGAGATTATAGGCATCCTTCTAATTTAAAACTGACGCTATTTCTAGAGATCATCTTTCAGCCACATTAAAAAATAGGCCTATAAAGTGAGCCTTGCTGGTATTTGGAATATTAATGCCATAACTTCCAACATCACAGTAACATGCAAGTCACCCCTGTACAAAAATTAACAGATGAGAATTGTACATATAAGAGTAAACTATAAACAAGCAAGCATATACAGATAAAAACTATAAAATAAGCAGCAACATGAAAGTCATTCCCTCATATACAGCAAACTGATGGATACATGCCATAAGAACAAACCATTAAACAAAGAAGGATGCAACTATCATGAAATAAAAAGGGATATGATGGGAATGGTATGTCAAGGGTACATTTAAGGGGTGGAAAGCCCAGTCTGCTGCAGAGTCTGCTGGTCTAAGAGGCTAGAATTGTCTGCCTGGCTAAAGATTGTCTTTTTTGCCAGTCCTGGGGTCTGAGTGTCTCTTACTCAGAGGAGGTGTTCCCTCTATTCTGGAGACTGACTGCAGATCAGGAGTGGCACAAGCTCTTGGAGCTTCTTGCTCCAAAATCAGGACAGCTGGGCATGGCCTGAGATAGAACTGGGGTTGGCGATGCAGCAATGGGGGTAGGAAGGCAGGGAGTAGGAAGTTGGACACAAAACTGCCTACTACTTGGTGAGTAGTAATGTGGTGGGAGTGGGCACAGGAGACAAGGAGGAGATTAGATTTTTTTTCAATTGTGTGGATACTGCTACTGCTGCCACCACTGCCTTCCTGGTTCTTACACTGCATAGATAGCTGTTCAAGATGGCCATGCCACTCTGTATATGGTTCTTTGTTCTCTTGTTCTTCCTGTACAATGTTTCAATTCAGTTTCTCAGCCTTTTTAATACTCTGGATAAAAGCTGTCAAGAAATCAAAAGACGTGTTACATTGGGAAAACGTGCTGTCAAGGACCTCACCATAATGCTAAAGAGCAAGGATGTCAATTAAAAACTAAGGTACATCTGATTCAAGCCTCGGTCTTTTTCATTACTTCCCATGCATCTGAAAGAAGGATATTGACTAAGGATTACTGAAGAATCAGCACTTTTGAGTTTTGGTGTTGGAAAAGAGTATTGAATATCCTATGAACTGACAGAAGAACCAACAAATAAGGCCTGGAGAAAGCGCAACTGTAATGCTCCTTAGAGACAAGAATGGTGAAAGTTCATCTTACATACTCAGGACATGTTAAAGATGATTGGAAAGGTGGAGGACCAGCAAAAAGGAGAAAGACCCTCAACAAAATGGATTGATATGGGACTGTAACAATGGACTTAAATATACCAGAGATGATAAGAATAGCACAGGAAAGGGCAGGGTTCAGAGTCGTTGTTCAAAGGGTTGATATGATTGTAGTTTACTCAATGGCACCAAATAACCAACATAAAATGAACACAATCTGGCTTGCAGAAAGTTAAAAAGCCTTGAAGCACTTAGGAAAGAAGATATAAGACTACAGCATTCAATACGGGTTATATCTCAATATCAAGAAAACAAAAATCCTCACCTCAATAGGCAACATTGTGACAAAGAAAAGACCAAAGTTGCTAATGGTTCTTTCACTTGGATCCACAATCAACACTCATGGCAGTAGTAGCCAAGAAATCAGAAGATGTGTTGCACTGGGAAAATCTGCTTTCAAGAACCTCTTCAAAGTGCTCTTTAGAGCAAAGACGTCCACTTAAAGACTAAGGTGCACCTGATCCATGTAATGGTACTTTCAAATGCTTCCTATGCATCTGAAAGTGGCAATGAATAAGGAAGACTGAAGAAAAGTTAGTATGGCTTAGAGGTAAAGAGTTGCACTGCTAATCCAAAAACAACATGCTTCAAATCCACTAACAGCTCTGAAGGAGAAAGAGGGGCTCTTTCCTTCTGTGCAATTTACAGCCTCTGAACACCATTGGAGGGTCAGCTATTAATTGATTCTGACTTGATGGTACACAGCAAACATGCACCTTAAAGTGGGACAACAAATAAGGAAAACTGATAAAGAACTTATCCCTTTGAATTATGATGTTGGTGAAAAGTATGAACTACGTCATGCATTGCCAAAAGAATAAACAAGTTTCTTTTATTTCTTGAGTACTGATTCTATGGGTGTTAATTTTGTGAATCCAAGCAGAATAAAATGCTTCACAGTTATAATCTTGTCTGTGTTTCTACTGACATTGTTTATTGGTTCATTGTGAGGATTTTAAATTTCTTCATGTTCAGGTTTAAACTATAGTGAAAGCTATACTTTGAGCTTCATAAGTAAGTGCTTCAAGTCTTCTTCATTTTCTGCTAGCAATAAAATATTGTGGATGATTCCTGCAATCCTGATGTCTCATTATTTCCCATATAGTCCAGCTTTTTAGATAATTTGTTCAACATACCCATTGAGTTGTTGTTGTTAGGTGTCATCAAGTCAAGTAGGCTGTTACTGTCAATCAACCTGGTTGATGGTCTTCCTCTGCCAACTCTCCACTTTCCAAAGCATGATGTCCTCCAACAAATAACTTCTAGCAACATGTCCAAAGTATGTGAGACAAAGCTTCACCACCTTTGACTCCAAGGAGCACTCTGGCTACATCTTTTCCAAGACATAGCTGTCTGTCTTTTTTGGCAGTCCATGGGATATTCAGCACTCTTCTCCAACACCACAGTTCAAAGAAATCAATTCTTCTGTCATTGATGAATAGGCATGATTAAAGGATAAAACCCTGATGCATCCTTTTCCTGATTTGAAACTATGAAATGTCCCCTTGTTCTGTCTGAATGACTGCTGGTTGGCATATGTACAGGTCCCACATGAACAGAACTAAATGTCCCTAATATTAGTTATTTTACCCATAATTTATTATTATCCACACAGCATAATGCCTTTGCATAGTCAATTAAACACAAGTAAACGTCTTTCTAGTATTTTCTTCTGTCAGCCAAAATCCATCAGCAGTGTTATCCCTCATTGCAGATATCATATCCTCTTTCTGAACCCAGTTTGAATTTCTGGCAGTTCCATGTCAATTTACTAAATTTACACTGAAGCTGGGTCTTTTAAAGAAGGAAACAATTTGGATAAATGAAGTTGAGGAGGTTGGCTAGGAAGAAGACAAAAGAAAACAGTAAGGCATAGGGAGAGATCTCAAGAAAATGTTTTGAATACAAGGAAATAAACTAAGGAGGGTACTGGGTGGAAGAGGGAGGACAGATGACTTTAAAAAAAATCTATTTAGAGGCAATTGTTAATAGTATTAATAATTAAAGAGTAAAATGAGATAATTATTGTAGTGTAGCCTTTCTTTTATACTTATTACTTACTAAGTAATGAAAATTGTTCAGCTCCTATTTTATTGCTGTTTGCACAGATATAGGCATATACTATGCATGCCCTAGCTTCAGAATCTCTCTACTGCAATTTCATTTTCACATGTTGTTCTTGTTGTGTACTATATAGAATAGGAACCAACCCACAGCTGACCTGTCAGCAGGTTTTCAGAGGAAGCTAATTTTGCACAGGAGAAGATTGCCCAATCTTCTCCTGTGGAACAGCTGGTGGCCTCCTAGTGCCTGCGTTCAGGATTGCAGTGCAGCTTCTTGCTACTAGATATAGAGCTGCAATTATCATTTTTCTCATTTAATTATCCCACTTCCCTCATATCATCAAATCAAAATTTTTAACTCTTAACATTTTTTAAAAAGTTTATCTTCATATCTTCATCATCATCTGATATCCTCAATCTTTCTCCCAGTTGGTCTTTGGGCTGCCAAGAAGTCTATTCCTTTACAAGAGGTCTGGATTTTCTAGTGCTGCTGTAAGAGACATACCACAAGAGGATGGCTTTAACAAACAGAAATGAGTTCTCTCACAGTTTTTTGTTATGAGCCATTGAGTGGCCTGTGAAGTACCATCACGTTGACTCTAACTCATAGTGATCCCTTGTTCGAAAGAACAAAACTCTGCTTGTGCTGCCAACCCATGTTGTGCACGCTGTTCAAATCCAGCAGCTGCTCTGAGGGACAAAGATGGACAACCTCCTTCCTTGTGAATTGCTGACTCTGAAAACTTGCTCGAGGACCAGCTACGACTTAGTTCAGACTCAGACTGCCATTCTCACAGTCTCTGCTATGCTTAAACCCATTGTTTGGTGCAGACACCAATTCATCTTATGGAGGTTCTTCCTGTCTTTCTCGAGCTTGTTGCCCTTCTCCACGGATTGGTCCCTTCTCATAACAAGCCCAAAGTATGCAATACTAACTCCCACCATCCTTGCTTCTAAGAAGTATTCTGGCTGCACTGCTTCCAAGAGAGATTTGTTTGTTCTTTTGGGAGTTCATGGTTTACTGAAAGGTATAATTCTTCTTGGACTTTTTTTCTTTCTTTCTCTCTTTCTATCTCTCTCTCTCTTCCCCCCCCCCCTTCTTTCTTTCTATATTGGTTTATTTACAAAGTTTAAATATATTGTTTTTCACACAGGAACTTTCCCATTTCCTTCCCCATCACCATGCCTCTGCCCATCCTCACCCCTCTGCTTCCACCCTCCATCCTTGGATCCTCATACTCATTCTAAAATAATGGTTTTACACAGTATTTGTCCTTGTAGGACTGAGTTAGTTCACTGAACATAATGCTCTCCAGTCCCTCCCAAATTAGGTAATAATTTACAAAATCATTGCTCCTCTGTGCTGTGTAGTATATCATTGTGTGAATGTACCATAATTTCTCAATCCATTTGATTGTGGTTAGACATCTGGGTTGTTTCCATGTTCTTGCAATGGTAAATAATGCTGCTATGAACACTGGTGTATAAGTCTGTCTCTGTGCATCAGTTCTCATTTTCTGGGGGTATATTCCAAGCAGTAGAATATCTGGGTAATGTGGAATTTCTATATTCAGCTTTTTGAGGAACTGCCAAACTACCTTCCAGAATGGTTGTACCATTTTACAAATATTTGGCAATACCATCTCATACAAGTGTCTCATAACAAAAGTTTACAGAATCCTTCAGGGCCTCCACAAGAAAAAGACTGATAACTCAATTTAAAAAATGGGCAAAAGACATGCAAAGAGTCTTCACAGAGGGAAATATTCAAATGGCCAGCAGATACGTGAAGAAATACCCAAAATCACTGGCAATAAGAGAGATACAAAACAAAACTACAATGAGAAACCATCTCACTCCAGTAGCTGTGGCAAAGTTTAACATGACAGCAAGTAAGAAATGCTGGAGGGGATGTGGTAAGAGAGGGACCTTCCTTATTTACTGACAACTTTCACATGCATATGAAGAAAATGAAAATACCATGACTTGGACTAGGTATATTTCAGCCTTTAAAGTGATATTCTTGCTCTTAAACATTTTTTTTAAAAGTCCTT
>NW_006399818.1:1093979-1121123 GCF_000299155.1 Elephantulus edwardii
CTGTTTCTATGGCTTGGGCTTCGTTGGTCTTCCACTGCTCCGCTACATCGTTTGCTAGTGGATCATCTGGATTGGGAGCACTTAACAAAGCCTGGATCGAAAGCAGAACTGTGCGGATCTGCAGTGCTGGGGACCACTTATCTATGAAGGTAACAGGCCCACTATGAAAAATCTGCCCCTGAACTGCTGTACAGCCCTCCCACAGACCTTTATGGCCTTTATATAAAGCAAGATTATAGTGTTTACATGCTAAATATGGAGCACTTAAAAGAAATCTTAGTAGCATAATGACAAAGACAGCACTTATCTTTCAAAATATCTAAACATATTCTTCCCAACTTGTCTACATTAGGGTGATAAATTTTGGTCATGAAACGTACTTTAGGAGCTGCCATTGGGTATTCTTCTGGAAGGAATAGTTCAAGTTTAAAAGTCCCTCCCTCAAAGGGGGAATCCTGGGGGCCAGCAATGACCACATGAAAATAACGAGCGTTGCTCTCATCTGGTTCTGCTTTAATCCGGGGAACAGGTTCTGCCAGCAAACGCTGGGTTTCCTTGATAATCCTGCGGGGCAGCCCGGCCATCTTGTCAGATCCCGAGTTCGGCCTCTAGTCTCGTCTTGGCTCTGCTCGCCTCACGCACGAGTCCATTTGATTTTCTTAACTGCTGCTTCCATCTTTATTGATTTGGATCCCATTAAAATTAAATATCCGACAGCTTCAAGCTTTTCTTCATTTATCATGATATTGTTTATCAGTCTGGTTTTAGTAATCTTACTCCTTTATTTTTCTCACAACCTACATCCAGTCCATTATCAAATGTTGTTGTTGTTATGTGCCGTTGAGTCACTTCTGACTCATGATGGACATATGTACAGCAGTTCTGAACCCTGCTCTATCCTGAGCCAACTTTATAGTCTCTGATACACCTACCCCATTACTTCAGTCACTGACTTAATCCATCTCATCAAGGGTCTTCCTCTCTTGTGCTGTCCCTCCACTCTCCCAAGTATGATGTCCCTCTCCAAGGACTGGTCCTTCTTTGCAACATGCTCTAAGTATGTCAGAGCTTCAGAATCCTTTCCTCCAAGGAGCAGATTGGTTTCACCCTCTCCAGGACAAACCTGTTTGCTCTCCTAGCTGTTGTTGTTCTTGTTATGTGCCGTTGAGTTGCCTGTGACTCATAGCAACCCTATGTACAACAGCCCTGAACCCTGCTCTCTCCTGTGCCAATCTTACTGTCTCTGACATACCTACCCCCATTACCCTAATCATTGAATCAATCCATCTCATCCAGGGTCTTCCTCTCCTGTGCTGTTCCTCTACCCTCCCAAGCATGACATCCCTCTCCAAGGACTAGTCCCTCCTTGCAACATGTCCAAAGTATGTCAGAAGAAGCTTCAGAATCCTTTCCAGCCCATGGTATATTCAATATTCTTCTCCAGCATCACAGCTCAAAGCCATCGATTCTCCTTTTCTCTTACCTAGTCATTGTCCAGCTTTCTGATGCATAGCAAGTAATTGCAAAGTTCATGGCCTGGATCAGGTGCACCTGAGTCTCCAGAATGACACTGTTGCTCTTCCATACTCTAGAAAGGTCCCTGACAGCAGATTTTCCAATGCAATTCATCTTTTGATTTCCTGGCTGCTGGTACCAAAGCTGTTGATTGTGGAGCTAAGTAAACTGAAGCTGTAAACAATCTCTTCACCATTTGTCATGATGCTGCCAACTGGACCAGTGGTGAGAATCTTTGTCATCATCATCATCATCAAATACAGTAATCTAAAATTAAATCCAGGAGGCAGCATCTCACCCTGGCAACAATAGCAAAGCTCAGTAAGACAGCAAGTAACAAATGCTGGTGAGGGTCTGGAATGACTGGAACTCACACAGCTAGTGGGAATATAAAACGGTACAGTTACCTGGAATAACATTTAGTGCTTCCTTAAGTTGTGTTTTCATGCTGCTATACATATGTTGTTATTGTTGTTGGGTGTCATTGAGTAGACTGTGACTCACAGTGACCCTGTGAATAATAAATCTGAACCTTATCCTCTCCTGGACCGTCTTCACCACCTTAGTCATGCTCAAGGCATGTGACAGTCACCGTGGCAATACAACTTGTTAAGGGTCTTTCTCTGACTATCCATCTTCCCCAGTATGATGTGTCCCTGCAAAGACTGTTTTCTCCTGAGAATATGCCTGAACTAACTGAGATGTTTCCTTGCCTCCAAAGAGCACTCTGGTTGCATTTCCTTCAAGATGGATTTATTTGGTTTTGTTAGCCCATGGTATAATCGATACTCTTTGCCAACACCACATTTCAAAGGCATTGATTCTTCTGTCATCCCTATTCATTGTCCAATTTTGAAATGCCTAAGAAGCAAGTGAAAATATCATGGCTTGGTACTTCATACTAGGCATATATTCACAAGAAATTTGGGCCAGAATACAAACTGACATACTCATCCTCATGTGTACTGCAGCTTTCTTTACAGTAGCAAAGAAATGAAAACAGCCCAAGTATTCATCAACAAAACTATGGAATATTTACACAGTGGATTATGATCCATCACTAAAAAATGATCAGGAATCTGTGAAATACAGTACAACATGTATGAACCTAGTACATAAATCAGTCATAAAAAGAAAAACTATTGCTTTTGAGCTCTCTCAGCACCACCATGGTGGTCAGCAAGAATAAGCGCCTTACAAAAAGTGGCAAAAAAGGAGCCAAGAAGAAAGTGGTTGATCCATTTTCTAAGAAAGGTTGGTATGATGTAAAGGGGCCAGCAATGTTCATTATAAGAAATACTTTGAAGACACTAGTCACAAGGGCTCAAGGAACCAAAATTGCATCTGGTGGACTCAAAGGTCGTGTTTTTGAAGTGAGCCTTGCTGATTTGCAAAGTGATGAAGTTGTGTTTAGAAAATTCAAGCTTATTACTGAGGATGTTCAAGACAAAAACTGCCTCACCCACTTCCATGGCATGGATCTCACACGGGACAAAAATGTGCTCCATAGTAAAAAATGGCAGACCATGACTGAAGCACATGTTGATGTCAAAACTACCAATGGTTATTTACTTTGTCTGTTTTGTGTTGGTTTTACAAAACAAAAAAAGCAACAATAAATTATGCTCAGCACCAACAGGTCCACCCAATCCGGAAGAAAATGATGGAAATCATGGCCCGAGAGGTGCAGACAAATGACTTGAAAAGGTGGTCAATAAATTGATTCCAGACAGCATTGGGAAAGACATCTTGCCAGTCTATTTATCCTCTCCATGATGTGTTTGTTAGGAAAGTAAAAATGCTCAAGAAGCCCAAGTTTGAACAGGGCAAACTCATGGAGCTTCCTGGTGAAGGTGGGAGCTCTGGAAAAGCTCCTGGAGATGAAAGAGGCGCTAAAGCTGAACGAGCTGATGGCTATGGGCCACCAGTTCAAGAATCTGTTTAAAATTCAGACATCTAATAATTACAAAGAAAAGTTATTGTGATGCTATGAAATAAAATTATGGTTTAGGATCACTATTATAAAAATTAAGGAAAAGTTCACACACAGATAAATTATTTTTGGATCGTTAACAGGGATGGGAAGTAAGAAAAATGCAAGTACAACCAAATAAATAAATAAGTTGGGAGAAGGAAAGAGAATATAAAATAACTGGTTGACTGTTGTTGTTATTGTTATGTGCATGTAAGTCAACTAAGACTCATAACAACCCTATGCACAATAGCTCTGAACCCTGCCCTACCCTAGCCAGTCTCACTGTCTCTGACACACCTTCCGTCATTATCCCAGTTATTTCATCAATCCATCTTCTCATCCAGAATCTTCGTCTCCTGCACTTTTCCTCAACTCTTTCAAGCATGATATCCTTCTCCAAAGACTGGCCCCCCTCCTGGTTGCATGCCTAACGTATGTGGGACAGAGTCGCAAAATCTTTGCATCCAAAGAGCAGGTTGGTTTCAAGGTCTACAGGACTGACCTGTTCTCCTGGCAGTTCTTGGTATGTTCAATACTCTTCTCCAGTACCACAACTCAAAGGTATCAATTCTTCTTCTGTCATCTTTGGCCATTGCCCAGTTCTCTGATGCATAACAAGTAATTGTGAAGACCATGGCCTAGATCAGGCACACCTTAGTCTCTAGACTGACATCATTGTTCTTCAGCACTCTGTAGAGGTCCCTGACAGTAGATATTTCTATTGCAATTTGTCTTTTCAATTCCTAACTGCTGTGTGAAGAGTGTTGTTGTTGTGCTCCATTGGCCTAATGGATGGAAAGTTAAGCTACCAAGCCAAAGGTGGATGATTTTACTCTGCGGCCCTCAGGCCTGGTTTTAATTGGTTTTGGTCAAACATTTTTCTAAGTGGTATAGCAGTGGTCTGTCCACTTGCTGTACAGAGGTACCTCATGGTTGCTGTAATGCTAAACACTGTGACACTGATGTGTCAAATGAGAGAATGGAGACAGAACACATCCCTGTCACATTCCTTTTCTTATTTTGAACCATGCAATGTTTCCTTGCTCTGTTCTGACGATTGCCTCCTGGTCCAAGTATAGGTTTCACATGAGTACAATCATGTGTTCGGGGATTCCCATTATTCTCAAGGTTAGCCACAATTTGTTGTGATCCACACAGTCAAATGCCTGTGCACAGACAGACATTCTTCTGGAACTTTCTACTCTGAGATAAGATGTCTGACATTAGCAGTAATATCCCTAGTACCATGGCCTCTTCTAAACCCAGCTTGTATTTCTGGTAGTTCTATTGATGTACTTGTTCCAGTCACTTTTTTATAATCTTCAGCAGAATTTTGCTTGCATTTATATTAATGACATTAGTGATAATTTCCACACTCTGTCAGATCACCTTTTTTTGGAATAAGAATAAAAATGGATGTCTTCCTGTCAGTTGGCCATGTAGTTGTCCTCCAGATTTCTTAGCACAGCCTGGTGAGCATAGTCAGGTCTGCATCTGTTTGTTGAAATATGTTAATTGATATTCCATCCTCACCCCTCAGCTCCCCGCCTCTCCCCATTGGATCCTCTCACATGTTCTAAAATAACGGCCTTATACAGTATTTGTCTTTATGGGACTGAGTTACTTCACTTAGCATAATGCTCTCTAGTTCCTCCCAAGTTAGGTGGTAATTTACAGAATCCTTGCTCCTGCATGCTGCATAGTATTCCCTTGTGTGAATGTACCATAATTTCTCAACCCATTCCATTGTGGTTGGGCATTTGGGCTGATTCCATGTTCTTGCAATGGGGAATAATGCTGCTATAAACAAGTCTCTGTACCTCAGTTCTCATTTTCTTGGGGTATATTCAAGCAGTGGAATAGCTGGGTCATATGGAATTTCTATATTCAGCTTTTTGAGAAAGCACCAAATAGCCATCAAGAGTGGTTGTACCAGGGAGCTCTGGTGGCCTACTGGCAAGAAGCTGTGCTGCAATCCTGAAGGTATGCAGTTCAAAGGAGGGGAAATCTCCTTCTGTGCCAGTCAGATCAGATTCAACAGCACACAACAACAAAGAATGGTTGTACCATTTTACTATCCCACCAACAGTGTATAACAGTTCCTCTTTTGCCACACCCTCTCCAACATTTATTACATGCTGTCCTGTTAAACTTTGCCTCTGCTACTGGAGTGAGATAGTATCTCGTGATTTTTATTTGCATTTCTCTTGTTGCCTGCAATTCTGAGCATTTCTTCATGTTGTCTGTTGGCCATTCAGATATGTTCCTCTGTGAAAATTCTTTCCATGTCTTTTACCCGTTTCGTAATTGTGCTATCAGTCTTTTGCTTGTGGAGGCTCTGTAGAATTCTGTAAACTTTTGATATAAGACCCTTGGCTGAAATGGTATTGCCAAAGGTTTTTCCCAGTCAGTAGGTTTCTTTTCACTCCGTTGGAAAAGTTTTTAATGCGCACAGTGATTTAGTATTTTAAAGGACACAGTCTTCAATTTTATACCCTTTAGATCATGCATTTCTGGCTGTATTTGGCAATCTCTTTATACGTAGACTAGGCCATCTAAGCTTTATCTCAGCTTATTTTCAATGAAGTAGAAAAAATTCTTAGTGGTAATAACTATTTTTTTATCTCCATCTTCATTTCATAGGCTATCTACTTGACACAGATGCAACCAGAAGGACTGTATTACAAACTAATGAGTTACATGGTAATGCACTGTTTCTCAACTTTGGCACCACAGACATTCTGGACTGACTAATTATTTGTTAAGGAGGCTATCCTTAGTCCTGTAGAACATATAGCAGTATACCTGGTCTCCAGGACAGCACAAAATAAATATCCTCACTCAGTTATGATAGCAAAATGTCTTTCCTGACATTACCCAGTGTCCTCTGGGGAGCAAAATTTCCCAAATCTGAGAACAAATATATGAAAAGCTAGTGCCAGCCCATGGCTGAGAAAAATTGTGAGAACAGAAAGAGGGAGGGGGTGAAGAAAGATCTTACAGATAAACAAGGAGGGAGGGGAGAGAGAGAAAGTGGGGATAGGAAAGGGGGAAAGGAAGATAGACACAGAGGGAACTAAGAAGGCAAGAGAGGATGTGAGAGAAAAGTAGGGAAGAGGAAGGTATAAAGACTGAGAGAGAGAGAGAAAGGAAAAAGGCTGAATGAGAAAAGACCTGGGGAGCTTTGGTGGCCTAGTGGTAAGAAGCTACATTGCCAATCCAAAAGTATATGGTTTGAATCCAGCAGTTGCTCTGTGGGAGAAAGCCCGGCAAATCTCTTTATTGTGATTTACTGCCTCTGAAAAATTGCTGGTGGGTCAGCTATGAGTCCTTTTGGTAAATAACAACCACAAAGGAAAGGCCTGGTGGCTGTGTGAATGGATGATACTGTTGATGGCAGCCCTTAAGAGCAGTGCCATAGCAATGTGGTCTCTGGACCAGCAGCATCAGCTTCACCTGGAGGCCTGTTAGAAATGCAGGTCATCAGGCCTTCCCCTCTTACTCAGAGCTAATTTATCAGAATCTCTGGGCGCAGCATCAGGATTGTGTTTGAACAAGCCCTTGAGGTGATCCTGATCAAGATTCCAGTGTGGGACACAAGAACAAAGAGGACACATTTTATCAAGGAAATTATGAAAGGCACGTGAGTGTGGATGTAGAGGAAGTCTGGAACTGACTAAACTAAAGGTAATTGTCCTCACAGGTTTGTAACCAGGAAGATGGCCACACAATGGAGACTTGAACAGCAGTAACAACCTCTAGGGACTGGGATATAGGGTAGACTATGATTATTCTTATTCAAAGAACATTTCCAAACCAGGAGAGCTCTAGTGGCCTAGTGATGAAGAACGAACATTTCCAAGACTGTGCTAACAATTCTGAGTCATTTGTCCAAGACATATTTGTTCTTTTGGAAGTCCATGGGATCTTCAACATTCTTCTCCAGCACCAACGTTCAAAGGCATCAATTCTTTTTCTGACATCCTTAAGTCATGGTCCAGTATTCAGATGCATAGCAAGGGATTGAAAAAACCATGGTCTGAACCAGGCACAGTTTAATCCTCAAACTGATGTCATTACTCTTCAATAATACGGAGTAGTCCCTGACTAAAGACTCTCCCAAGTGCAACATGTCTCCTGATCTCCTGACTGCTGGTACCAAGTATACTGATTATGGATCCAAGTAAGGTGATATCATTGACAGACTCAGTTTTTTCTCTGTCCATCATGATGTGTCCTATCAGTTGAAGTGGTGAGGATTTTTGTCTTCTTGATGTTGAGATGCAACCTCTAGTAATGCTGCAAGCAAGTGCTTCAAGTTCTCCTTGCTTTCAGCAAGCAAAGTTGTGTCATCTGCATAATACAGGCTGTTGATGAGTCTTCCTACAATCCAGGTACCATATTTTTCTTCATAGAGTCCAGCTTCTCTAATAATTTGCTTAGCATACAGATTAAATAAGTACAGAGAAAGACTATAACCTTGACACATACCTTTCTTGATTTTAAATTGTGCAGTGTTTCTGTGCTCTGTTGCAAAACAGCCCCTTGGTCAAAGCCTAGGTTTTGCATAAGCACAATCAACTATTCCAAAATTCCCATTCTTATCAATGTTAGTCATAATTTATTATGATCTACACAGTCAAATGCCTTTGCATAATCAGTAAAGTACAAATACACATTCTTCTGGTATTCTTCACTTTCGCCCAGGATCCATCTGATGTCAGCAATGATATCTCTCATGTCACAGCCTTTTCTAACTCCAGTTTGAATATCTGGCAGTTCTCTGTTTATGTGCAGTTCTAGTTGTTTTTTAATTATCTTCAGCGGTATTTTGCTGGCATGCAATATTAACGGTATTATTTGATAGTTTCCACATTATGTTGGATCCCCTCCCTTGGGAATGTAAACAAACACTGATCTTTTCTAGTCAGAAGAGACATGGTCATTAGATTGAAGAATTTGATAAATAAAATGTGGTCTTCAAATAATGGAGTATTTTTAAGTCATAAAAAGGAATGAAGCACTGACACATATTCAACATGGATGAACCCTGAAAACATGCTACGGGAACAAAGTCAGATGCAAAAGGCTATATATTATATAAATCCTTTTATACCAATTATCCATAAGTAACAAATCCAGAGAGGCAGAAAGTAGGTTATTGGTTTTCAGGGTTTGGGAGAAAAGAAGAATGGGAGAGCTTTGGTGCCCTAGTGTTAAGAAATTGTGCTGCAATCCCAAAGGCACACAGTTTGAATCCTCGAGCTGCTCGGTAGGAGGATGGGCAATCTCCTCCCAAGATTCATTACCTCTGAAAACCCACTGGAGGGTTAGCTATGGAGGGGTAGCTATGAGTCAGTTCTGACTCAACATCACACAACAACAATTAAACATAGCCTAGTCTGTAGGGGGTTGCACTGCTACCCCAAAGTTTACTGTAGCTGAAATTCACCGGTAGCTCTGAGGGAGAAAGTTGGGCAATCTCTTCATCAAATTCTCAGAAACCTAATAGAGGGTCAGCTATGAGTTGATTCCAACTCAACAAAAATGAGTTGAGCTGAAATGTGAATGGGGTTTCTTTTTGAGTTGATGAAATGTGGGCTTTGACAGTGGTGATCGGAATATAATCTCATAATATACTAAAAGTCAAAGAACTTCAAATTACAGAACAACAACATATTGTTGTTGTTGTTATGTGCTGTCAAGTCAATTGTGACTCAGTGACCCAGTGTACAATGGTCCTGTACCCTGCTCTATCCTCTGCCAATCTTATTGCCTCTGACACACCTTACCTCCATTACTACAGTCACTGAATCAATCCATCTCATTGAGGATCTTCCTCTCTTGCACTGTCCCTCCACACTTCCAAGCATGAGTCCATCTCTCCAAGGACTGGTCCCTCCTTGTAGTATATCCAAAGTATGTCAGTGAAGCTTCAGAATCCTTACCTCCAAGGAGCAGCCTGGTTTAACCTTCTCTAGGACGACCTGTTTGTTCTTCTGGCAGTCCATGTTATATTCAATACTCTTCTCCAACACCACAGCTCAAAGGCATCAATTCTCCTTCTATCATTCCTAGTCATTGTCTAGCTTTCTGAGGCATAGTATGTAATTGCAAAGACCATGGCCTGAATTCAGTGCACCTTAGTCTCCAGACTGACATCATTGCTCTTCAATACTCTGGAGATGTCCCTGAAAGCAGACTTTCACAATGCATTTCATCTTTTTATTTCCTGGCTGCTCGTACCAAGAGTTGTTGATTGTTGAGCCAAGCAAACTAAAGCTGTCAACAATCTCAATCTCTTCACCATCTATCACGATGTTGCTAATCGGCCTACTGGTGAGAATCTTTGTTTTCTTGATGTTGAGCTTCAACCCATATTGAACTCTGCAGTCCTTGACCCTCTGCAGCAAGTGCTTCAGGTCCTCCTCAGTTTCAGCAAGCACAGTTGTGTCATCTGCATAACGCAGATTGTTGAAGAATATTTCCTTGCTCAGTTTTGATGACTGCCTTCTAGTCCATATTATAGTTTTTGGTTTTTAACTTTGGGCAGGGTATACTTAAGTTTCAGCTAGTTCCTGTTTCATCAGTTCTATCTACACCGACCTAGTGATATCAACTGCCAGAGAGCAGGTCCTAAAGATATCAGAGAGCCTCACACTTAACTCTCATCATCTTCTGCTAATTTTCAGAGCCAGAGAGTATGAGAGGTCTGTCTGTTCCGTCTCCAAAGCAACCTCATACCAACATTCCATCCAGAACTTGGAGGCCAATTGATTCTATCCAGTCCTGTCACCTCTGTCATCTTCAATCACTGGAAATGTAAATTTAGAGTTTCTAGATCACCTGGAAGCACATGTAGTTTTGCTCTTCTTGCTCTGAAGGTCTTAGTACAATAGTAGTAAAGAAATACACACATATGTTCAGCTAATTGCTGTCGAGTTAGAATCAACTCAGAGCTCATCCTCCAGTGTGCTTTCAGGAAGCTGTAATTCACACAAGAGAGTTACCCATTTTCTTCTCTGTAGCTGCTGGTGGATTCAAATTGCCAGAGAGGTTTGGCCTTTGGGTTCATAATCCACTTCTCTAGGGATTATGCCACCAGCGCTCCCTTACTTCCTTAAACACAAACACACATGTTACATATAATCAAATTGGGATCACCTCACAGCTGACCTTGCAGGGGGTTTTCAGAGGCAGCAAATCGCATGAAAGGAGAGCCCATCTTTCTTCCAAGGAGCAGATTTGAACTGCTAACTTAAAGGCCATCCTTCTCTGATATTCTTTTGTATGATTTACGGTCTCAGAAACCCACTAGGGGGTCAGCAATGTGCCATTTCTGACTTCATGGCACATGACAAAATAATAGCTAATGATCTCTAGCATTTCTTCATGTGTTTGTTAACCATCTAAATGTCTTCTTTTTGGTGAAGAGTCTTTTCATTTCTTCTGCCCATTTTTGTAACTGGGTTGGTTTGTTTTTTCTCATTGAAGTGTTAGGGGTTTTCTACCAATTTTAGGAAGAGTCCCTTGTCCAATGTGTCATTGTCAATTAATTTCCCCCTATTTATTGACTCCTATTTCACTCTTTTGTAGAAATCTTTGGATGGACAAAATTGCTTGATATTCAGGAGGTTCTAATCAGCTGTGGGAGGATATAACTTACCCTCTGCTGATTTTATAATTTTTTTCTTCTATTTGATAGTCTATCAGGCCATGATAGATAGAAAATGGATTAAATTTGTCAATGATTTCATCTTGCTTGGATCCACAATAGACACCCTTGGTACCAAGAGTCAGGAGATAGATCGTATTGGGCAAGTCTGCCGTCAGGGAGCTCTATAAAATAAAGTACTGAAGAGCAATGACGTCAGTCTGAAGACCAAAGTGCACCTGATTGAGGTCATGGCCTTTACAGTAACTTGTTAAGCACCTGAGAGCTGGACAATGAATGATAACAGAAGAATTACTGATGCTTTTGAGTTGTGGTGTTGGAGATAAATACTGACTTTCCCATGGACTGCAAAAAATACAGCTAGGTCTTGGAGTAAGTACAGGAAGGGTGCTCCTTGAAGGGAAAGGTGGTAAAGCTTCTTCTCATACGTTGGGCATGTTGCTAGGAGAGGCTATTCCTTAGAAAGGGACATCATGCTCTAAAGGATGGAGGGTAAGGAAAGAGAGGAAGACCCCCAACAAAATGGATTAACACAGCTATTGCAGCCATGTGCTTGAGTGTGTCAGAGATAATGAGGTTGGCACAAGATAGGGCAGGGTTCAGGTCCATTATTTACAGGGTCGTTATGAGTCATTCTTGACTCGACAGCATTTAGCATTTAACAACAATATTAAGATATTATGCCACGGATTAGGACTCTTAAGTCTGCCCCCATTTTCTTTAATGAACTTTATAGTTTTAGACTCTATGCCTAGATCCTTGATATATCGTGAGTTAGTTTTTTTTTTAATATGGTATAAGTTATGGATCCCATTATGACTATGACAGGATTAAGAGATTGCATTCCACCCTTTGTCTCCCTATAACTAGGTGTTTTATGAGATCATGGGGCATAATTATGTAGCTTCCACATTGCATTATTATACATAAGCATTTTAGGGGGACACTAGTTAATCTGTGACTCTCATTATAAAGCAAACAACCCCCTCCCAAACATTGTTATTGTTTTGGAAGGTACTCTCTCTTTTCAGTCTTTTTCTCTTCTCCTTAAAGACTTCATTCACAACCTTTTACTTCATCCAGGCCCTAATGAAGGAGACCTAGTGGTGCAGTGGTTAAAGTTTTTGACTGTTAACCAAGAGACTGGCACTCTTTGAGAGAAAAATATGATGGTCTGCTTTTGTGAAACTATTTACAGCCTTGGCAAGCTTGGGGCATTTCTACTCTGCTCTATAGAACCATTATGAGTCAGAATCAACTCTAAGGCCGTAGGGTTTCTTTTCGGGCAGTTTTAAGGTTTTTTTTTGGGTAGGCCATAATGACTTCCATATCTCATAGGTCCATATTTCCAACTGACTAGTAGATATCTCTGCCTGACTGCCCTGCAGGTATTTGAAATTTAGAATGTTCAAAGTTTATCTCTTCCTTTCACCTTCTACAAACCTCCCGTCTCCTCCTCTATATTCTATATCTAGAATTCAAGCCAGAAAACTTCAGTGTCATCCTCCAATGCTCCCACTTTACCATCTTTATTTTATTACAAACTGTACAATTTAACATCATTCTTCTATTTTATTTTTTAATGATACTAGTTTATTTACAAAATTCAAATACACTCTTTTTCACATCAGAGTCTCCTCATTTCTTTTGTTTTTCATTTCCATTTGTTCTTTCCAATCTCTTCTTGACCTCTGAGCTTTATCCCTGGACTAATGCTGCCCTTTTGATCTTGTAAAAATGATTGCTCTGAGGAGTGCATTTCTACCTCAAAAGGGCAGTGTGGGTGCAGGGATAAAGCTGATACACCTATACATTGGTCCACAACTAATGGCTGTAGTCTTGGGGAGGTCCTCAGTTTGGTTTGTTTGCTCGAATATTTTTCAATGACTTTAAGCTTTGTTCTACGTATCCCCCTCTCTCTTCTACTATCTCTCAATATTGTGATCAAGGCTTAAATTTACTTTTCAGTTCTCTCAACTTTCTTGAGAGTTCTTCCCTTTTTATTTTTCAATTCTAGCTCCCTACTCATTTCATTATAATACCTTGCTTTGTCTTCTCCAGCTACTTTTCTGTTCAGCTTTTACTTCACATGTTTCCTCTTTGTTTTGGCGTCTCCATGTTCTAGTGAAATACTTAGAGTGCATTCTGACATACATTTTGTTTGTTTTTTTTAATTTCTCCTCTGTAATGACCTTTTCCTTTCTTCATGAATGATATCTTTGATATCATCCCACAACTCATTTGTTCTTTGATTACTAGTGTTCATACTCCAAACCTCTTCTTAAGATGATCTTGAAATTTAGATGGAGTAGATTTAAGATCTTGGTTCTCGTGTACTTATTTTCTTCAGCCTCAATTTGAATTTGCACATGAGTAATTGATGGACTGACCCAAAGTTCAATTTTACTCTAGAAATGTCTCTGCAATCCATTTTTTCTTCACAAGCCTCCCAACCACAACATTTAGCCAGGTTTTCACTGTCTTCTAAGTGCACTACAGAAATAGCACCTTAATAGGTCTCTCCTACTGTTGTTGGGTGCCATCAAGTTGACTGCCACTTATAGTGATTCTGTGAACAACAAATTAGAATCTTGCTTTTCCTGCTCCATCCTCAAGATCTCCAACATGCTGGAGCCCATTGACTCACTCCCTGTGCCAATCCACCTCATTTAAGGTCTAAAGAACAAATCTGTATCGGAGGAAGTACAACCAGGGAGCTCCTGAGAGGCGAAGATGATGAAACCTTGTCTCCCACATCTGAGCATTTATCAGGAGAGTCAGTACTTGGCAAGGTCCCTCTGCTAGTAAGCACTATCACTTACGATTTAGAGCAGGGACCACTTAGATTTAGGGAATATAACATCAAAAGAATTTTTTAATGGTTTTAAGAAGAGATATAGTGTTGCTATTTTTAATTTTGGTAAAGCAGAGAAAACAAACACTATCTATTCTCACTGCCATTTAATAAGAAGTGCATATTCTAAAAACAGAAAAAAAGAAGTTACTTGAAATGTATTTGGTTGAACAAAACGTTGTTTATGGATAGGATTATTTGAGGAGATATGCATGTGAGTTATAATCCTAGTTTATGCTCTAAATCAAGACTATCATTAGAGTGATGTTTTAAAAAGCATGTTATTACTCAGTTTAAATATCTCTATATATTATATAGACAATTTTGTTCATCCATGTAATGTGCAGGCATTTTATTTGTACATGTAATTCTATTTGCTTCTAAAAACTACATAATAGCCTTCATGTTGACATGCTATAGATATCTCTTGTGAGCTATAATTTACCATTTGAGGAGTGTTTTTTTTAACATTTAAATTGAAATCGCTTTTGCTTCATATTACCTCACCCACTAAGAAAAAACACTATACTCTTTAGGGTTAACATAGAATGTCCTTTATAATCTGGCTCCAATTTGCTCATGGCTCAGCATGAAAACTGCCCTAAACAGGACACATTCTTTTTTGTCTCTAATGTCATGAGTTCTCAACAGGCAGAAACGTCCCGAGACACTTCCCTCACTTCTCAACCTGCTTCACCCACCCATCGAATTACTTGACAACGTCTGCCAATCCCCCCCCCCAAAAAAATATTTGGTTGCCACAACTGGACAGGTAAGTGCAATGGAAATTAAATGCTAGAAACCAGGGATGCTGGATGCTACAATGCACAAGATAGTCCTGAATTTAAAAAAAAAAGTGACAGCTCAAAATCCCAGCAGTATCAATGCTAAGAAAGCCTGTGCTATCTATGCATTTCAGTTATCTCTTCTTGGAAAGTTCTTCCACTCTTACACTGGGGAAACTCGGAAATCATCTTTTCAAATTAAACTTAAATATTATCTCTGTAAAGACTCTGAGAAGAATGGGAATCCCAGAACATTTAATCGTGCTAATGCGAAACCTATACTTGGACCAAGAGGCAGTCGTCAGAACAGAGCAGGGCAACACTGAATGGTTCAAAATTGGGAAGGGTGTACGTCAGGGATGTGTCCTGTCTCCATACCTTGTCAACCTGTATGCAGAGCAGATTATCCGAGAGGCTGGGCTCTATGAGGAGACACATGGCGTTAGGATTGGTGGAAGATCTATCAACAATCTGCATTGTGCAGATAACACAACCTTGCTCGCTGAAACTGAGGAGAACCTCATGCACTTACTGCAGAGGGTCAAGGACTGCAGCCTTCAGTATGGACTCAAGCTCAATGTCAAGAAGACAAAAATTCTCACCACTGGACCAATCGGTAGCATCAGGATGGATGGTGAAGAGATTGAGATTGTTCACAGCTTCAGTTTGCTCAGCTCCACGGTCAACACTCTTGGCACCAGCAGCCAGGAAATAAAAAAACGTATTGCGATGGGAAAGTCTGCTGTTAGGGACCTCTCTAAAGTACTCAAGAGCAACAGTGTCTCTTTGGAGATGAAGGTACGCCTGATACAGGCCATGCTCTTTGCAATCACTTGTTATGCATCAGAGAGCTGGACAATGACTAGGGAGGACAGACGGAGAATTACGGCTTTGAGCTGTGGTGCTGGAGAAGAGTATTGAATGTACCATGGACTGCCAAGAAAACAAACAGATTCATCCTAGAGAGGGTTAAACCAGACTACTCCTTGGAGGCAAAGATTCTGGGGCTTCGTCTGACATACTTTGGACATGTTGCAAGGAGAGACAGGTCTTTGGAGAGGGACATCATGCTGGGTAGAGTGGAGGGACAGCGCAGGAGGGGAAGACCCTCTATAAGGTGGATTGATTCAGTGACTGGGCTAATCGGGATGGGTGTGTCAGAGGCAGTGCGAATGGCAGGGTTTAGGGCTGTTGTGCATAGGGTCGCTATGAGTCGCAAACGACTCGACGGCACATAACAACAAAAAGCCTTTCTTAATGACTCTAGCAGTTTGTAGTGAACTCACATGCATATCTCCTCAAATAATCTGTGGCCTCACCAGAGATGAGGCCTTGTGGTGTCAGCGGTTTATCATTCAAAATTTCTTTCCTAGCCAATGAATAACTATTTATTTTGTGCTGAATTATTTGTTGTATGAAGGAGAAAGGATTAGGGTGGGATACAAGCCCACCCTACTAGAGACTTTTATAAGCTCATGGGACCTCAATGCTAGCTCTAGCTCTTTCTTTTGGGGGCGTCCACTTTCCAGCTATACTGCAACTGATAGTCTACAATGCTCACTAGTCTCTGCAACACTGGCATGCAGAACTACAGCTCTGAGTCATTTCCCTGATGGGTCTGAGTCTCTGCGAGACCTTCCAGCAAATCATAGAACCCAAGAGACATAGAGGAGCGAAGGAACTGAATGGAAGAGGGACTGTTGACGTCAGAAATCATGGAGTTATACAGCAAATCAAACATTTGAGACACTGTTAACGCTGCACTTCTTGTAACTGGTCTTTTCCTAATCTTAACAGAATGAATTCTGAATACAGGCCTTAATTACTATTGTATCACACACTAGTACTGTGCCTGACATAAGGAATGTTAACAAACGAATCAGCCTTCTGTTGTGGCCATAAACTGGCAGCACCAACATCCAATTTCAAGTCTTGACTCTGTAGTTGGTAAAGCTTATTGTTAGCATAACATATGACCACTCTCTCTTTAATTTATAAATAAACTGTTGTTATTGTTGTTATGTGCCATCAAGTCACCAGCGACTCACAGCAACCCTATGTACCACAGCTCTGAACCTGAGGCTCAAAAATAAGTTGTTTAGAGACATAAAGTTATAGCTAAATGACTAATACTAGAATAAGTATATTTTCTTTTACCCTTTACTGACTATGTCCTTTAAGGTCATTATTCTGAGCATTCTTTATGTACATACACAAATTCTTTTACAAAATTTTTCATACATAAATTTTGATGTAACAGAAATTCACTTATATATTGATACCTTTGAATTATGCTGTTGGTAAGAATATGTAGACACCTGATAACAGCAACACAACAAGCTTGTTCTTGGACATTGATAAAATGAAGCAAGGGTCTCAGTTCATTGTCTTCAGAAGCGGCCTATAGTTTGGTACCTTTTTTTTCTCAGATAAGAATTTGCTTTGGTCAGTGACTTTTACAGTTTTTTATAGACCAAGTATTATTTGTTCCTTCTAGAAAGTATGCACATTAAAATCTATACAGTTAAAAAAAAATAAAAAAGAAATAATATCTACAGAGGTGGCTGGTTTGTCATTTAAAATCAGATTAGTGTCTTTTGTTTCATAATCTCTTGATGAAGTCTCTATTGATCTACACAAACTTACAGTACGAATTTCAGGGAGACAAATGAAGAGAGCTTTGCACACTTTAAAAGAAAGCTGGAAGTTACAGGGTAGCAGGCACATAGGAGGGATAGAGACAACAGTATCACCATGACTATAAGGCAGTCCTCCGGAGGAGGGAGACAGGACCAGCAACCACTTCTCCTTTTAGCTTCTCCACTTTGGCCAGTCTGAGTTGGAAACCACAGACCTCTCTAAGATAATGTGAGTGAGCCTCTGTTTCTTGTACTTCAAAGTTAAACTTACCCAAAATTAAAAATATGAACAAATTCACAAAACAATCCTTCTTTTATAGACTCATGTGTTTCCTTCTCTTCCACCTCAAATATATGTTGGAATCCTAACTACTTATCTGTGGGTGTATGTATTTCAGAATGGGGTTTCTCATATTAATAGGGAACTCTGGTGGCCTAGTGGGTAAACTGTGATGCCATCCCAAAGGCAGGGAGTTCAAATCTACCAGCTACTCCACACGAGTAAAGTGGAAAATCTTCTGAGATGTGATTTATAGCCTCTGAAAACCCACTGGAGCATCTAGCTCTCTCTAGCTCTTGAAATATTTTTTTACTTTTGAGAACTTCACACATTCTCTTCTGTTCAGCCTGCAGTTTGCCTGGCTATTCACTCACCCATCCATTCATTGAATATCGAGTATGTTGGTTGAGCTCCATCCTTTAGGGAAAAGGTTCAGATTCAAACTGCTGTGTAGTCAGTCATTTGAGTGGTTTATGATTAGCTGGCAATAAGTAAAAGAATAAAAGTTAGGGCCTTTATCATCATGCAGCCTGTTAACAAAAATGCACATTGGTCAATGGCTAATATACATAGCTAGACAGAGAAATAAACACAGAATGAGAAAGATTTAAAGAGACTGACTAGGTAATTAATTTGTATAGTGATGTTGTTGTTGTTGTTATGTGCCATCGAATCGCTTGCGACTCATAGCGACCGTATGTACAAGAGCTCTAAATGCTGTTCTATCCTGTGCCAACCTAGCCATCTCAAACACATTTATTCCCACTGCTCCAGTAACAGAATCGATCCATCTCACTAAAGGTCTTCCTCTCCTTCGCCTCCCCTCCACTCTGCCAAACATGATGTCCCTCTCCAAGGACCAGTCCCTCCTTGCAACATGCCCAAAACATGTCAGATGAAGCTTCAGAATCCTTGACTCCAGGGAACACTCTGGCTTCACCCTCTCCAGGACAAACCTGTTTGTTCTCCTAGCAGTCCATGGTATATTCAACACTCTTCTCCCGCACCACAGCTCAAAGGCATCAATCCTCTTTCTATCAACCCTATTCACTGTCCAACTTTCTGGTGCATAGCACATAATTGCGAAGACTATAGAACGGATCAGGCGCACCTTAGTCTCCAACCTGACATCATTGCTCTTCAGTACTCTTGAGAGGTCCCTCACAGCCGACTTTCCCAACGCAATTCGTCTCCTGATTTCCTGGCTGCTGTTGCCAAGAGTGTTGACTGTGGAGCCAACTAAATTAAAACTGTTAACTATCTCAATCTCTTCACCATCCATGCTGATGCTGCCAATTGACCCAGTGGTTAGAATCTTTGTTTTCTTGACATTTAGCTTCAGTCCATATAGGAGGCTGTAGTCCTTGATCTTCTGCAGCAAGCGCCTCAAGTCCTCCTCTATTTCAGCAAGCAGGGTTGTGTCATCTGCATAACTCAGGTTGTTGATGACTCTTCCACGAATCCTGATGCCACATTTGTCTTCGTATAGCCCAGCGTCTCAGATGGCCTATTCTGCATACAGATTGAAAAGGTGTGGAGACGGAATACATCCCTGACAAACCCCCTTCCTGATTTTGAACCATGTAGTGTCTTCTTGCTCTGTTCTGACAACTGCTTCTTGGTCCAAGTATAAGTTTTGCATTAGCACAATCAAATATTCTGGGATTCCCATTCTTCTTAGAGTCAGCCACAGCTTATTGTGATAGTGATAGCTATTTCTATTTTTTTGGTATTGTGGTTAGTTCATCAACTGTTAACAATTATAATATTAGCCAGAGAAAGTAATTTTACATCTATGTAGAGCTACATAGAGGAACAAATAAATCCATAAAAGAATAAGTTTGTTCTTACTAGAACTTGGAGACAATTAAAGACTCATAAATGGAATGCATAAATATTGACATAGTAGGCATTGGTGAGATGAGATGGACTGGCATGGGGCATTTTGAATCGGATGATCATATGATATATTACTCTGGAGATGAAAAGGTGAGAAAAAATGGAGTTGCTTTCATAGTTAAAAAAGTCATTGCTAGATCCATCTTTAAGTACAATATTGTGAGTGACAGGATACTATCCATATGCATACAAGGAGGTCCAATGAATACCACTATCATTCAGATATATGCACCAACAACCAGAGCCAAAGAAGAGAATATAGAAGATTTTTACGAACTTTTACAATCGGAGATCGATCGAACATGCAATCAAGATGCATTGATACTAATGGGTAACTGGAATGTAAAATTTGGGAACAGAGAAGAAGATTCAGTAGTTGGAAAACATGGACTCGGTGACAGAAATGGAGCTGGAAAGAGAATGATTGCATTTTTCACAATCAATGACTGATTCATAGCAAATACGTTTTTTAAGAGACATAAACGCAGGTTATATACCTGGATTTCACCTGATGGTATGCATAGGAATCAGATGGATTACATCTGTGGAAAGAACCACTGGAGAAGCTCAATATTAGCTGTGAAAACTAGGCCAGGAGTTGATTGTGGAACAGATCACAAACTACTCATATGCAAGTTCAAGCTGAAGTTGAGGAAAATGAAACCAAATCCAAGGCAACCAAAATATGACTTTGAGTCTATCCCACCTGAATTTCAGAACCATCTCAGGAACAGGTTTGAGGCCTTGAACACTGAAGACCTGACGAGTTGTGGGAGGATATCAAGGGTATCATCCAGGAAGAGTGCAAACGGTCATTGCAAAGACAGAAGAGGAAGCGAAGACCAAAATGGATGTCAGAAAAGTAGAGCGTGGAGAAGCCAAAGCACAAGGAAGAATTGAAGCTACTAAAGAGTTGAATAGAAGATTTCAAAAGGCAGCACGTGATGACAAAGTAAAATATTACAATGAAATGTGCAAGGAGTTGGGTTCAGAAAATCAAAAGGGCTGAACTCGCTCAGCATTTCTTAAGCTCAAGGAACGGAAGAACAAATTCAAACCTTGAGTTGCTGTAATCAAGGATGCTTTAGACAGAATATTACATGATCCAGGAAGTATTAAAAGAAGATGGAAAGAATATACTGAATTACTGTATTGGAAGGAATTGGCAGACACAGAAGAATTTCATGAAACAACATATGAGCAAGAGCCTATGGTGATGAAAGAAGAAGTTCAGGCTGCTTTGAAGGAAAGGGCAAAAAATAAGGCCCCAGGAATAGATGGTATACCAATTGACATATTTCAGCTAACAGATGCTGCCCTGGACATGCTCACCAAGTTGTGCCAAGAAATCTGGAGAACAACCACTTGGCCGACTGACTGGAAGAGATCTATATTTGTTCCCATCCCAAAGAGGAGTGACCCAATAGAGTGTGGAAACTATAGAACAATCTCATTGATTTCACATGCAAGCAAGATTCTACTGAAGATTATCCAAGGACGACTGGAATAGCACATCAGCAGAGAACTGCCAGAGGTCCAGGCTGGGTTTAGAAGGGGTCGTGGTACTAGGGATATTGTAGCTGATGTCAGATGGATCTTAGCTGAAAGCAGGTCATACCAGAGGAATGTCTATCTGTGTTTCAGTGACTATGCAAGGATTTGACTGTGCGGATCATAACAAACTGTGGCTGACTCTGAGAAGAATGGGAATCCCAGAACACCTATACTTGGGCCAGGAGGCAGTCGTCAGAATAGAGCATGAGAACACTGCATGGTTCAAATTTGGGACGGGCGTACGCCAGGGATGCGTCTTATCTCCATACCTTTTCAACCTGTATGCAGAACAGATCATCCGGGAGGCTGGGCTGTATGAGAAGAAATGTGGGGTCAAGATTGGTGGATGATCTATCAACAATCTGCGTTATGCAGATGACACAGCCCTGCTTGCTGAAACTCAGGAGGACCTGAAGCACCTGCTGCAGAGGGTCAAGGACTGTAGCCTCCAATATGGATTGGGGCTCATTGTCAAGACGACAAAGATTCTCACCACTGGGCCAATTGGAAGCATTAGGATGGATGGTGAAGAGATTGAGATTGTTCACAGCTTTAGTTTGCTTGGCTCCACAGTCAACACTCTTGGCACCAGTAGCCAGGAAATTAAAAGGTGCATTGCCATGGAAAAGTCTGCTGTTAGGAACCTTTCCAAAGTACTGAAGATCAATGGTATCTCTTTGGAGACCAAGGTGTGTCTGATACAGACCATCATCTTTGCAATCACTTGTTATGCATCAGAGAGTTGGACAATGACCAAGGAGGACAGAAGGAGAATTGATGCCTTTGAGTTGTGGTGCTGGACTGCTAGGAAAACAAATAGATTCATCTTGGAAAGGGTTAAACCTGGTGGCTCTTTGGCGGCAAGAATTCTGAGGCTCCGTCTAACATACTTTGGACATACTCTTGTTTCTCTTCAGATCGAATAAATCTTTCGCCTTTTACTAAAAAAAAAAAAAAAAAAAAAGAAGAAGAAGAAACCGGTCCTTGGAGAAGGACATCATGCTGGGGAGGGTGGAGGGACAGCGCAGGAGGGGAAGGCTCTCTATGAGGTGGATTGATTTGGTGACTGGGGTTATTGGGATGGGAGTGTCAGAGACAGTGCGATTGGCACAAGACAGAGCAGAGTTTAGGGCTGTTTTACATAGGGTCGCTATGAGTCACAAGCAACTCGACGGCACATAACAACAACGTTTTCATTCTGCTGGAGTCAGAGCCTAAGGGTTACTCTATGATCACTGGCAAGAAGTAATGTTATAAAGACAATTTGATGCCTATGAAGATTAAAAGGAAAACATCTAGACTTCTTAGGTAGACAAAAATACACAGGAGAAATCTGGGAGTCAATACGTGGTCAAATGCTGCCTTGGAGGTCCATCCAGAGGTGCTTCAGAAGAAAGGCCTCAAAAGGCCAATAATGTCCTGAGAATTTTGCCATTTAAAACTCCCTGGATCAAGGTTCTCCTCTGATGCTCCTGGGGTCTGAAGAATGTCACAGCTATCCCAAGGCCTTACCCCCAGGCAGACTATTCTTTGTAAAAATCTGTGATTTACATGTCCTGAAAAGGCCTTGGGTGTGATCACACAATGACAGGACCCCTGCGACTGAATTTCAAAGCAAACTAACACCCTCTCTAAGTCTTCCTGAGAGCCCCTATTAAAGGAAACTGTTTTTCTCCTGCACGGCCACTCTGATCCTCTCTGTAAGCTGTCATCAGGAGTCCTTTTCTCCTCTTCCTACTTGGGACCAGATTGTCTCTTTTTTCCTCTCTCTCTCTCATCCCTTTTTTCCTATCTAACAAGATCATCTTAGGTCTGCATTCACTTGAAAGCAACTAACTTGGTTGTAAGAAATTGGTGGAACACAAACTAATCACAAACTGACAAACGACTAAAGAGATTGAACTTGGACTTTTTCATAAATGGTTCGAAGGAGTAAACAAAATTGATTTAACTTTTAATCATGATAATTAAAATGACTAAATTTTTTTTAAGTTTCAATGAATTTAAAATTTTATTTGGATACTCTGTACGTCTAAAACATTTAGAGACATTTATGTGCCGAGATTTTGCATTAATAGAAAAGCTTGTGCGTGTATGTTGTACGCCTGAGATGGTAGCATTGTGTGTTTTGATAACAATGGCATGGTTGAACACTGGCTAGGAACACCGAGCGGAAGAACTTTCCAACCGGCGACCGAAATCTTGCGGGTTAAAGAATCTGAATTCTGTAAGATCAGAGAAGAGAGTGGTGTGACCGATAACATACTTGTTGATGAATTGAAAGATTAGAAGGGTGTGCGCGTGTTTGCATGTTGGGGCCAGGAACTGGTAACAGGGTCCCCTTTCAAACTTTCCCTGATTTAGAGTCAGTGCAACTAACGCGAAATTTCAGCTCCCAGAATTATCTCAAGATATTACCAAAATGATCTCTAGTTATTTCCTAAATTATCACAAGACTGCCTCACTATGAACTCTGAGTGTGCGATACGATATTTTGGGGTCATAAAAGAGGTCTACATGACAACACATTATTTTTCCTTTCTCTTCCTTTGTGTGTACTTTCTAAAGCGCGAAAACTTTTGGACGAGTGGAGTGTGCCCCTCCCTCTCTTTCAGGCTTCGCTTCTCCATAGGGCAGGCACATCCCTCTTAAGCTCACTCTGGATCTTAAGATTCCCTTTCATATCGACCCTACGCAAGCCAGTTTTTGCGGGCATGTTTGGGACAAGATGCAAAGCGGCCGTCTGCCTAGCGACCACAACAAGAGTTGTGCAGAACTAGAACTAGATAAAGTCACAATAACGCTCGCCACGAGGTTCCCCGAGCACCTTCCAGCCACCTGAATCAAAGCCGAGTCCTCCACTATCCCAGCATTCCCTGCGCTCCTACCATCGAGAGCAGCTTCCGGAAGCGCTGGGTTAGCTGGGTGACGAAGGAGCGGGCCCTGGCCGCTCTGTCTCACTCCCTCGCGCTCTCTCGGGCAACATGGCGGGCGTGGCGGAGGCAGCGACCTCCGGGAGCCACCTGAATGGCGACTTGGACCCAGACGACAGGGAAGAGGGAGCTGCCTCTACGAATGAGGAGGCGGCCAAGAAAAAAAGACGGAAGAAGAAGAAGAGTAAAGCAGGTAAAGAGTTTAATGTGTTCCCGGTCCCTGCCGTGGATGGCCGAATAACTCAGGCCCGGTACGGTACGAGTGGCAGGAACCGGGGACCCGAGCCTTGGGGTGGACTCATTTCTAAGTGTGCGGTGGGGGCACAGCACGAGCTACCGATTTTTAATCACTTGTACAACAACAACAAAAGGCATCTTGTCTGGTGGGACTAAAGATCTGTTTAGGGGCGTTGAAACGGGAGAAAAGCGTGCTTTAGCTTCCCATGTGGTGGCTCTTGGGTCGCTGGGCCCGAGCTCCTATGTGACCGGGACTCAGCCCCCGCACAGATCCCGGGAGGAACTTGCAAGTGTGCACAGGACCTCACTTCTGCCCTCTTTTACGCGATTTGGCAGGCTACTAAAAACATCCAGTTCTCACCGGTGCTGCCGCCTCTTTGCTGGACATCCTGCAGTGTGTGTGTGCGCGTCGAGGTTGGGGGTGGAGTGGACCAGTCTTACTGCCTGCCTTGACTGTAACCTCTCAACCCCTCCGGCCGCTTTGGGATTTTTCTTGCTGGCTACACTTCTTGGAGTGTGTGCATGCGCGTCCTTGTCACGGAGTAATTGTCGATTGTGTCGTGGTGGTAACGCGAGTTTCACCTGGCTGATCCCACGGCATAGTCAAGCCTTTGCTTTTTAGGCCTGAATTATGATGCTCCTTGTTCATGAAAGGGAACTGTTCTGCTGCGTCTCAGAATGGAACGTCTGAGGTCTGTAACTTCTAAATCTACTAGTAAGGCACGGAAAATAGAGTTGAAAGTCTACAGTTGAGCTAGAAACTTATTATTAAATATCTTAATAAGTCAGGCCTTGTACAAGGGTTTTTTTAAGAAAAAATAAACTTGTATTGATTTAATTAATATGAATCAAGGAAAGGCGAGAAATCTGAAGCGATGAATGTGCAGTTAAGAGGTACTGGGAGGGTTAATCTACAAATTACAGAGATATTAGATGGTTGGCTTCTAGTAGTCTGTATTGCATCAGGGTGGGTGGGAGTGGAGAATGGACGGTGTTATTGCTGGGATGGTTCCAGAGCAAAATGTAACTCTAGGATGTAGTTTGTTGGCTGTTCCTAACTTTTGGATGAAATCCAAACGCTTCAGTTTGTTCTTTAAGGTCTTCACCATGAGCCTAATATATTTTTAACAGCTTCACCTCAATATTTGTTCTCTGTAGTAACTAGTTTTTGTGCTACTTGTTATTAGCACTTTCCACAAATGCTTACTACTGCTATAGCTAGACTGAAATTGTTTCTAGGGCACGGTTTGGTCTTGTGTTTAGATGTTGTAGAATATTTTTTTTAAAGGAATACTTGTTTTCGATCTTAATTTCACCCAGGATTTCATGACAGCTTCTTTCTTTATGAAGCCCTGAAGCTGTCATAAATTTTATGCCTTCTATTGACTTTAGCATTTTTAAAAAAATTTTTTTTTTTTTTACTTTAGTATTTCTTATTTGGATATCTGTTAAATGGTGTGTTGTGGTTTTAATTGTTGAAACAATACTTATGCATGGAAGATTTTTCTTTCTTTTTAAACTAAGTCTCTTATGGTTCCTTCGTGGCACAGTGTTTGCTCTCAAGTACTAGCTAAAAGGTTCACAACTTGAACTCACCCAGCAGCACTGTGGAAGACAGACCTGGGGATCTTATTCCAAGAATATAGCCAGTAAAACCCAATGGCATGCAATTGTATTCTGTAACACATGAGGTCTTTCCTCTGTCAGCATTGACTTCAACCACAATGGGTTTGTTGGTTTGACATATTGGAGGGTGGAGTTGGGGGGAAGGATTTTGGTTTCTGGGGGGTTCCTGGTTTTACTTACTCCCATCCAAAGAGGAATTTTCTTGCTTATTTTCTATGACCTTTTTGGTATAGTCTAGTAAATCTTTTTATTGTTGTTAAGTGCTGTCGAGTCACAGGCGACTCATAGCGACCCTATTTTTATTAGATTTGGCTTATATTTTATTTGATTTACAGGGCAACAAGAAACTGATAAAGAATCAGCTTCATTTGATGAGGTAACAAAACAATTGGAAAAACAAGCATTGGAAGAGAAAGAAAGAGATGATGATGATGAAGGTAAATGGTTAATTTGATCTCTGTCGTTTCAAAAGCTAATGTAATGAAACAATCTACTTATTTGTTTATAGAATCTGTTCTTTGATGTTTAACTGATAAAACCTCAATTAATGCCATTGGGGGGAAAATATTTGCAGCTCATTTAAAAGTTGAGTTGACTGAGTTCACACTTTCTTCTGTGGGGGGAAAAGAGGTATGTTGAATGAACAATGTATATGAACTTGATGAACTTTTTATGTAAACCAATATAAAATAATTTTATTTTAAAAAAGAACATAGAAACAACCCAGATGTCCAATCATTTAATAGAATGGATTGAGAAAATATGGTACATTTACACAATGGAATACAACGCAGCATACAAGAACAATGATTTTGTATATTACTACCTAACTTGGGAGGGCCTGGAGAACATTATGCTGGTGAGCTAATGCAGTCCCTTAAGGATAAATACTGTATGAAGCCAATATTGTTGAATGAGTATGAAGATTCAAGGGGGAAGGGTAGAAGCAGAGAAGTGAGAATGAGCAGGAGTGAGGTGTGTTCATCGTCGTCGTTGTTGTTATGAGCCGTTTGCAACTCATAGCGACCCTATGTACAACAACCCTAAACCCTGCTCTGTCTTGTGCCAATCTCACTGCCTCTGACACACCCATCCTGATTACCCCAGTCACTGAATCATTCCACCTCATAGAGGGTCTTCCCTTCTTGCACTATCCCTCCACCCTCCCAAGC
>NW_006399818.1:1122433-1143923 GCF_000299155.1 Elephantulus edwardii
GCTCATATGTTGTTTCATGAAATTCTTCTGTGTCTTCCAATTCCTTTCGATACAGTGACTCAGTATATTCCTTCCATCTTTTTTTAATACTTCCAGGATCATTTAACGTTCTGCCAAAAGCATCCTTGATTATAGCAACTCAAGGTTTGAATTTGTTCTTCAGTTCCTTGAGCTTAAGATATGCTGAGCGAGTTCGGCCCTTTTGTAAAAAGTACAATTTTTGTAAAATTTTTGTAAAAAGTACAATTACTGTAAAATTAGTATAAGATAAAAATTTTAAAAAGATCTATGAAATGTAATAGCAACAAAGCTTCCTCACTAAATCATCAAGATAAAATATTAACTAAATTTTTAAAAAGACCTACTACACAAAGCAGTAGTACCCAAAACAGCATGGTACTGATTCGATGACAGTCATAGTCACTTGGATGCTGCCTGACAGCAACAACTCATTGTCTTCTTGCCTGCATGATTTCTGCTGAGAAGTAGGAGCGTAATATTTTTAATTCTCCTTTGTAAGTAGTGCTTTATTTTCCCCTAAACGTCTTTCACTATTCTTTTTTATCTTTACTTTTGGGATATTTTATTATTATATTAGTGTATTATTTTTATTCTTTCCTGTGTGAACTCATTCTGCCTATTGAATCTATATATTCTCCTTTTTTATAATATTTGAAATGTTTTCTTCCATCAAATCTGTAACAGTTTCCTCTACTTTTTAGTTCTCTTCTTGTTCTGGAATTAAAATCACATGATTTCTTCCTCTTCGTGTTGTCTCATATGATCCCTTCTTCATTTTCCCTTCTTTATAATTGTCCATCTCATTGTCATGTTCTGTTTTTTTAAGTGTACTCTTTTGTCCTTTTGAGTTTTAAAGTTACAAATTTCAATCTGCTGCTTTTGTATTTTTCAATTTTTTTACCTGGGTTTTTTTTTTTTAATTCATCTATGGTTTTATCTATGTTTCCTTGGATTTTATATGTGGTTTCCTCACACTTGTTCTCAATCTAATGGAGCCAATTATCATTTTTAAAAAATGTCTTAGCCAGGAGTTACAAATGCCTTTCTTCCTCAGAAAGATTTTCTGATTCTGTATTTTAGTAATTTTTTTGTTCCATATTGTCATAATTATTATCATTATTATTATTTTTTTTTTTTTTTACTGATTTAAATATATCTAATTCAAGTTTGGAAGCAGGATGAATGTCATCTGCTTCCCAAACCACAAGCCTTTAGAAAGTCTATGAACATAGAGAAACAATGTTATAGAACAGGGTTCAGGTCTTTTTTTCATAGAGTCACTATGAAGGTAGAGAAACAATGTTATAGAACAGGATTCAGATCTTTTTTTCCATAGAGTTGTTAAGGCTCAGCTGCAGTTAACAAGGACATATGAAAGGGAGACCAAGAGAAACAGTTCTACTCTGAAAGGTGAGCTCTCTTGTTTTGGTTGAGGGTATGGAATGTTTGGCTGTTTTTGATTTAAGCCTCCTTTTAGAGTCAGCACCACCTTCTGGAGGCCTACTGTAATTATAAATTAGAAGAACACTTTTTTCCGTGGTGCAGCACTGCTCTGTCAATTTCCTGTACTGAGGTAACCTGGAATGGCTGTGATACTGAACTGTGAGCCATAGAGGTGTCCTAATGTGCCTTAATGATTACCCATGGTGGACAGTGTGTTGTGGAGCTCCCAGACTAAGACATGTTTGGAAGCAGGAGTGGCATCCACTTCCAAAACAACATGCCTCTGGAAACTATGAATTTTGAGAAATGACGATAGTTTCAGAAAGACTTCAGGCCTTTTTGTTCTTAGAGTTGCCCTTGACTGCAACCAGCAACAACATGTTGAATGATACCTCAGTTAATATGAATTTCAACCTATAACAATGTGCTTGGTGGAGGGCCAAGTAGTGGATAAATACTAAGATAAAATGGATACTGTTCTTAACATTTCAGTGAGACTGGATCAGGACAGGGCAAGCTTCAGAGCTGTTTTATATAGCGATGTGACATAGCTATGTTGTACGTAGTTATGTGACGGCATATAACAACAAGGAGCTGTGGTGGCCTGCTGTTAACAAGCTGCAGTCCCAAAGGCATGCAATTCAAATCCACCACATGCTCTGCCCAAGAAGATTAGCAGTCTCCTTTATTTACTATTTACCGCCTCTGAAACCCACTAGAGGGTCAGCTTTGGGTCAATTCCAAAACAATAGGGACTATCTTAGGAAGCTCTGGTGGTGTCATAGGTAAGGAGTTGCTTTGCCACCCCAAAGTCAGACAGTTTTAATCCACTATCTGTTGTGTGGGAGAAGATGAACAGTCTTCCTCAAGAGGGTTGGTTTCATCTCTATAGCAGTGAGTTGCATTTATTGGGGCATTATCCTGGGGTTTTTCACATGTATTTTTATCCTTTAAAACCTGTCAAAGTATGTGTTCCTATTTAAGGATCAGGAAATGATGGTTATGTTGTCTGATTTACCGTAGCTACTGTGAGTAGAATAGAACCGGAATTTCAAGCTTAGGTCCAGATCCATTCCTTTCACTGTTATACCAAAGTTGTTTGATTCAAAATGGAGTGTATATGGTGTGCTTCTAAATTTCCAAAACTGACTTGTGATAATTTGGTGCTGTTTTTGTTTTGCTTTATTTTGTTTTTAAGATAGAACCTGCTGGAATTCTGTCAGTAAAACAGATGAGGGGAAGAAATGAGATGAGTCTTGAAATTTGTGATTATTTGCTGTTACGGCCTTTTGCACTGCTAGCCTAGGTTTTGCCTTTCAACTATTAGCAACAATTCCCTAATGTATTGTTTGGGAAATGCAGAGCAATTGTTTGTTTTTCTTTTAGAAAAATTTGTTCTTTGCCTTCAAGAAATTTTAGAGTCAGAGTTTGGTAAAGTGCCAAGAGTTAAGGCTTAAGTTTGCTTTTTCTCTTAACATTGTTCATCCCACCTTAGTTTATGCATCAGATTCTTAATATATTGACCTCTTAAAAAGAAATAAATGAGGTTTTTTTGGGGGGGGTTTAAATATACAAATTCTATCTTGATATTTATGAGTTTTTAAGCCAAAGGTAATATAATAGGTTAATGTAGACTTATCCTGTGTTGGTGGTGGTGGGGTATTAGGGGCCAGTGAGTTGGTTTTGACCATTAATGACCCTATCTGTATACAACAGAATAAAATTTTTCTTTATCCATCATCTTCACACTTTGTGCCATGCTTAAGTTCATTGTTGCAGTCATTGTGTCACTGCATCACCTTGAGGGTCTTCATGTGTTTGATGACCATCTACTTTTCCAAGCATGATGTCTTTTGCCAGTGACTGATCCCTCCTGATCACAATTTAGAGAAAAAGTCTTACCATCTGAATACTTTCTCTAAGACATACTTATTCTTTTGACAGTCCAGAGGGTATTCAATACAGTACTTATTTGGTCCTTCCTGTTTGTTATCCAACATTAACTTTTTCAAGTAATTGAAAATACCATAGCTTTGATCAGGAACACCTTAGTCTTTACAGTGACATCCTTGCTTGTTAATACTTTAAAGAGGTCCTTGGTAGCAGATTGTTCTGTGTAGTACATCTTTTTTATTTCTTGACTGTTCCTTCCATGGGTGTTGACTGTGGATCCAAGTAAAATGAAATCCTTGGCAATTTTTGTCTTTTTCCATTTATCCTAATGTGAGAATTTGTGTTTACATTCACTATGTGTAGAATAAACTGTTGCTATTGAGTTCTGACTCAGCAACCTTCATCTGTTTTCTGAGGCTATAAATCTTTACTAAAATTGACTGTTCATCCTTGTTCCATAGAGCAGTTGGTTGAACCATCAGCTCATGCACCTCGTAATGCACTATGCTGCCAGAGCTCCTTAAAGCATCTTTTTTGGTGTCTCCAAAACATTTTGTTAATCTCTTGCCATGGAGAGAAAGGTTTTTGCTGTTTTTATTTAGTAGATTAGGAAAAGGTGGTTATATTGTCACAATTAAAGGAATTTTGTTGTTTTGTACCTTCAAGTCAGAACTGACTCCTCAGAGGCACGAAATTGCTTGGGAGGAGATTGATTGCCCATCTCTCCTTGAGGAGCAAAATGCTAACTATTGTTTTCTCCAATTATGTCTGCTTGTTTTCTATTAAATCCTACTAATCAGGCTCTAATAACTGGAATTTTTGTGAAAAGGTTTTAAAAGGATGGGGGAAAAGAGCATTAAAGAATCCTTTACTAAAAGATCTCATAGTGTGGTGGCTACAAGAAACGCAAATGTGAAAAGGCCTATTAGTACCTACAGTTAAGTTTGTAGAAATTTGGAGGTAGAATTACTAAGGGAAGGCTCGTTGAAAGAGATGGAACTTAGGAAAAAACAAGCAGAAAATGGTACTCATGATGTAATTCACGACATAGAAAATACTACATACTGGCCATATTTGGAAATTCATGGTGGGAACCTTTGAGGTTTTGGGGGGGGGGAGAAAAATGTTTGGAAATTAAAATTCATTGTTTGGAACTTAATCCTTGTGTACCATGGACTGCCAAGAGAACTAACAGGTCTGCCCTTGAGAGGGTGAAACCAAGCTGCTCTTTGGAGGCAAGGATTTTGAGGCTCTGTCTCACATACTTTAGACATGCTGCCAGGAGGGATGACTCCTTGGAAAAGGACATCGTGCTTGGAAGGGTGGAGAGACAGCATGAGTGAGGAAGACCCCAGATCACATGGATTGATAGTAACTGGTGTATGTTGTTGTGTTCTGTTATGTTGGAACTGGCTCAATAGTTGACCCTTACATGGGTTTTCAGAGGCATTAAATCTCCACATAGGAGCAGATTGCCCTTTTTTCTCCCGTGAAGCCTCTGGTGGATTTGAAGCATGTGCCTGTGGCTTGACAGTGCAAGTCCTTACATTAAGCCACCAGAGCTTGCCATATATGTCCTTCATTCCATTTTTATTATTAAGTAGTATTTGAAATCTATCAATTTGTTTATTGAAGGCAAATTGTATTGTCAGATTTTTCACTATTATGAATAAATATATTCATATAAGTCTGTCGTTAAAATATAAGTCTATGTGGTTAAAATTGGTTATGTACCTTAAAGTGTTTCTTTCAGGTATTAAGTTACTGAACATAAGCCATCTTATTATTAGTAATACTCTTCTTGCCTGACACTTAACTCGTTTAACATTTATTGGATGCATAAATGAATGACTCCATTAATAGATTAAGATGGTTAGTATAAAAATTGTAGTCCAGGATATGTAGATTAGATTATATGTCCTGTAAATTGTTGTTAGATGCCGTCAAGTATAATTCATGTACTTATTTATGTCCCTGTGAACAAGAGGAGTATTGACAAATGTGTCTTCAAGTTCATATTGCTAGATCTTGGCATCTGTGCTAATGGGTAAGGCAGCCAGAGTGATGTTTTTGTTCTGATTTTCTAGCTATTAGTTTCTTACTAATTCTGTAGGGGTAAACAAGATGTTATGATTTAATAAGTAAAAAACCTGCTAACTACTGGTAGTTTCATATAGCAGAACCATTATGAATCTAGGATCATGTTACCACTCTCTTTGCTAAAAGTGCTGAAATAAAACAAAATTAAATTAAAGAACATTTACTCATCTATTTACTAGGTGCTGACACTTAGCACGAACTTAGTTATAAAAATGGTATCTAATCCTTTAGGAACTCACAGACTATTAAGTGTCAGTATGAACTTAACTGTTGCAGTTTTGTATAGTTATAATAGAACACTGTCGTTGTGGGGGTATTTTGTGATTCCTATTACTCTTTTTTTTTTAATTTAATGAAAGTTTACAGAGACTTTGGGTTTCCAGTCATTCATTGTTGCACTTTTCTCCCTGCCCACCCCCCACCCCCAGCCTGTTACTCTTTAAAATTCATACGAATATTGCATTCTGCTCCATAATACTCCTGAATCTTATATGTGGTTTGGCAAGAAATATTAGGCATCAGTATCTATCTGCCTATCCTGAATTTTATGTATCATTTGTCTCAGAAGGAGAATTTTTTTTTCTTTGATAAATAAAGGAAAAGGCATTTTAAAAAAATGAAGACACAATCCCCTCCCCCCAAATAATATGTATAAAATCAGGAATACTGGAGTCAGAATCAAGTGACATATATTCTTGGTCTAATTTGGCCATATACAAGCTTGTGTCTTGGGCAAGTTCCTTAAACATTTGTTATTCCAAGATTTCTTTGAGAATCATGTCTTGAAGTAACAAGTGATTAACTACCAAGTAAATGTATTCAGTATCAATTATTATTTTTTATGATCTGTTACTATTGATGTTAACTTAACAATAGTTAGTTATTCTTTATATTTAAAAAGGAAATTAATTGCTTAATGCATTTGTATTTGTTATCAAACAGAGTCTTGTTGATTTTTGGTTTTTTTCCTATTCGATTAAGTCAAAGTATGGTTTGCTATTGTTTTTAATTATGTGCTATTAGATTAAAACTGACTCATCACTGACCCTGTATCACATTTTCAGAAACTCTACATCACATGGGAGGAGATGACTTATCTTTGTCCCTTGGAATAGCTGTCAAATTCTAATGATTGAAGCTCCTAGTATACAACATTCTTTCTAAGAATATTGAGTCAGCTTTGTCTTAAGCTGTTATTTTGTATGTGTGTTTACTTGTACAGATGTATTTGCTTTGTTTCTTTTTTTATAAAGCTTAAGTTAATATGTCCCTGAAATTACCTTCTTAGATGGAGATGGTGATGGAGATGGGGCAGCTGGAAAGAAGAAGAAAAAGAAGAAGAAGAAGAAAGGACGTTAGTGTCTTAAATTACTCTTACTTTGATAAATTTGAAGTGGTTGTTAATTAGCAAGTTTGAAGAATAGGTTTGAAATTGCTTAAATCTGGTAAAAAATACACAGCTCAGTTTGTTGCTGTTGAGTTGAAACTGACTCACAGCTGACCTTTCAGCAAATTCAGCAAATCACATGGCAAGAAACACTACATATCTTTCTCTTGAGGAGCAGCTGGTGGATTCAAACTGCCTGTCTTAGGGTTGGCAGCCCAAATCTATTTGCTAAACCACCAGAGCGCCCTAAGATCTAGTATGTGTCAGTGTAACTCTACACTTAGTAGAGTTTAATAAAGTTGATGACCATTTATCAAATACTCAGTTTAATAATATTTTTTTGTGTTTCGTGGCTAAGGGATATAATATGGATTAGTTGTGTTTGGCTGTAAGTTAAGTTCCTAAAATTTTATAATTTATAACTTGCATAATTCAAAGGAAAATTCTCCACTAGGATGGCTAAGGTAGTAATAGGGTAAACACAGCTTGCACTGGTCAGTTTTTAAATTAATGAGATTTTTGGTAAATATAAAATAGGGTGCCAGTAATTTTAAAATTTATGTATAACGAGACTTTATTAATAATTTTTGTGTTGTATTATTTTAAATTTGCATAAACGGTGATCTGGTCGACAGTGTTATGTCTATAGATGGCATAACCAGACACCTTCAGACTTCTGCTACTGTGTTTGATTTGGGAGACTGTATCGTATTGATGAGTAAGAGTCAATTAAGAATCAGGCTAAAATGCCTTTGAACTAATCAGTAGAGGACTGTTAAATGTCCAGTTATACTTTTTAAAAAAATCTTACTGGGTAAAATTCTGTGAATCAGAATTTTTTAAGCTTAACAGAAAAATTTTAATTTTTTCTTAAGAAAGCTCTTGGTTCTGCTAATCGTAATTCACACAGTATGTTTCTTTCTGCCCACCCTTGCTACTGTAAGGAGTCTTTAAACTGTGAAAGGGATATGAATATGTATTTCTTGAGTTAAAGTTACCTGCATTCTAGAATTATGATTCCAGATTATGATATTCTGTTTAGCTGAAATTGTGACTGTAAGAAATTTTTTTTTATTATGCTTAATGTGCCCTTCAAAGAAAGGCAGGTCTATAGAGAGAACTGATAGGGGAGGAGCTGTACTTGTTGTTGTTAGAAGTTGTTTTGTTCGGTTTTTGTTTAAATTTTAGTGAAGATTTTCAGAGATTGGTTGATAAGTCTTTTGCTGATAGATGCTTTGGTATGATGCCACCAGTGTTTTTCTTTGTATTAATATCAAGAATAATGTGAATTGTACAAGTAACAAGGTTTCCCTTTTTTACGTGGATACTAAAGATCCAAATCTGTAGGGTTTTGTTTTTTAATTTTTTTTAATAATTTTAATGAACATTTACAGAGCATTTGGATTTCCATTCATTCATTGCTGCACTTCTCTCCCCGCCCAGCCCTCTCCCCCCGCCCCCCAGTTCGCTCCTCTCTTTCAAAAGTAAAAGACCCCTCCCTGGTACACAATCCCCCCGCACCCCCCCCCCCCCCCCCCTCCCACTGCCCCAAGTACATTCCACTGTGCAACCTTAATTGTGGACTCTTGTGATAATACCCTATCATGCATCGCTTTTAAATTATTCACTCCCTCATCTGTTTCAGTACAGTATACACAATTTATCCAGTTTTCCTCAGTCTTACCCCACCCTGATATCAGTCCCATTTTACAGCAGTGGCACAGTGCAATATTAAATCTTCAGTTTTGCGTAGTCTTTATTTCAGATCTTATTTTCTTTTCCTTCATTGTTTTCTAATTTACTTTGGGTGTCTCTTACTTGTGTGTTTCAGATTCTCTTTTAGGGAGCACTGGTGGTATAGTTGGTTGGGAGTTGGACTGCTTCAAATCAACCAGAGAAAGATGTGTGTTCTCCTTCCATTTAATTTACAGCTCCACTTGAGTTAGTTCCACTTGACAGTGATGAGAAACTAGAGAATTTTTTTTAAAAGAGACAGTCTTATAGACAGTCTTAAATCCCTGCTGAATTTACTTTTTTTTAAAAAAAACAAACCCAAACCCAACCATGGCCAATTTACTCAAACATTTGTTTACTTTCTTTTATCTTTAAAGTGAGAGAATTATAAATAATAGTTAAGACTATTAAATATATGGTGTATGTTAACTTTCAAAAATATCTCAAGATTTCATCTGATTCATTTTATAGATGAGAAAAGTAAGGTTTGCAAACATTTAGATATTTGCCCAACTTGCAGCAAATAAGTGAATGATAAAGGTTAAACTTGAGCCTTTTGATTAAAACGCCTTTTTTATTCCCTTATGAGCTTCATCTTACTTATTTGGGTGATGTAGGAAGCATCTTATCAAATTTGTAGATGAGGTAAAAAGTAAGGACTGACAAAATTTTTGTTTGACCTCAGCCAAAATTTTTAAGAATTAAGATATGTGGACTGATGTAGCAATTTGACAGGGACAGATAATAAGATAGTATAAAAATTGTTGGGGTTTTGAACACTAATAGAATGTAAAACAGAATTATTATTGGTTTATTAAATTATTATTTTATTAAATTATAAATATAAATTAAATTCTATTTCAAGAAGAGTGAGATTGTTATTTAAATTATAAAATTATTTCAAGAGGAGTAGGATTTTAAAAGTACTGCATATTATAATTTAGACTACTGCTTATTGTTTAATAGTATATTCGTGTAATAAGCATACTTTTTTTCAAGACTGTAAGTATAAATCTGGTTTTTTAATTACGTTAAAGGAACATTGACAGATTCAAGGTTGGTCAATAATATTTTCCCATGTGATTTTGAAAGTGAACCAAAATATATTCCTTAAAGTGTTAAATTTACTAGACTTAGAAAAAAGTATATGGTAGCAGGGTGAGTCAGTAGAAATGGAAAGTAGTTTTCCCTTTTTTAGCTTCAATGACTAGGACCCATACCATGATATACTTAGTCTGACATACTTTGGACATGTTGCAAGGAGGGACCAGTTCTTGGAGAGGGACATCATGCTTAGGAGGGTGAAGGGACAGCGCAGGAGAGGAAGGCCCTGGATGAGATGGATTGATTCAGTGACTGGGATAATGGGGGTGTCAGATGGGCACAGGATAGAGCAGGGTTTAGGACTGTTGTACATAGGGTCGCTAGGAGTTGCAGTCAACTCAATGGCATATAACAACAACAACAACATCTTGATGAGAGTTGAATGACAGAACAATAAATTGTGTATTTATTACGTTTAAAAAAGCCAGTAAACTGCCCAGTACAATCTATGTTTCACAATCCTTGCCTCCAGGGAGCAGCCTGGCTTCACCTTCTCCAGGACACCCGTGTTTATTCACTTAGCAGTCAATGGTATATTCAGTATTCTTTTCCAACACCACAGCTCAAAGGCATCAATTCCCCTTCTATCAGCCCTAGTTATTGTCCAGCTCTGATGCATAGCAAGTGATTGCGAAGACCATGGCTCGTATCAGGTGTACCTTGGTCTCCATTGCTCGTCAGTACTTTGGAAAGGTCTCTGACAGCCTATTTTACACACACACACACACACACACACACACACACACACACACACACACATTTTCATATGTAATAGACCTCTGAAAGAGTCGTTTTTCCTGTGTTTTATAAATTTAATAGGCATATAATCTATTCATTATTGCTATATGGCTCCTATTTTCTTGTTGATTCTTTGATTTTTGTTTGTGAAGGACTAAATCTTGCTGCTCTTTTGTCACCATTGGATTAGGAAGTTTTGGAAGTGTGTTTTCTGTTAAAGTATATATAGTTTGAATATATAATAGAGTTTTGACTACTTGAATATTTCCATTTCCAAGCAGCAATTGTAAGATGATGAACGGGCGTAATTGGCTTTGTGTGTTTAACTGTAAGGAGATGACAAGGGAGTTTCTTAAGACCAGGACGCACTAACAACCATTAGGAACTGAGAAAACAATAGTAAACACGGCACTTTTTTTTTTTACATTAACTGCAAAATTAATACTTTATTTGTATCTCACAGCAAAAGTTCAAACAGACCCTCCCTCAGTTCCAATATGTGACCTGTTTCCTAGTGGTGTGTTTCCCAAAGGACAAGAGTGCGAGTACCCACCCACACAAGATGGGTAAGGATCATTCAAATAACGTAAATTTAAGTTTTGGAAAGTGAAGCTTTGTAAGCAAGCAGATTTTCTTTTTCTCAGAACTTTGCTGATTTAATGCTTGTGAATTTATAGCCGAGAAAATGCAGTAGAAACCCTCTTACTCTTTGGTTAGAGAAAAGGTAATGTAAAAAAAAAGAAGATAATTTGTATCAGTCTGTTAACATCTATCTGTTCACTCCTCTTTATGCTTGAGGATAGGTTTGCATTGGCATTCCCTTTTCCTCCCGTAAACAGTAACCCATAGTGTATTGTCTGCGATTCCCAGTTTGCATCTATAAGAGGAACAGGAATTGATGGTCCATCTTTACAATTTTATTAACTATTTACATTTTTTATGTAAGCATAATTTGGCAGTGTTTTTTGATGGCTTGCCTTAATTGAGACTTTTCAAAGCAACCAAATTTAGTTGGTACAGAAGCAATCCTTATATGTAATGGTTAGTTTCAGTACATGATTATGGTAACAAGTATAGAGGTGGAAACAAATTCACCTGTTTCTTGGCGGTATTCTGAAAGCAGTATACCTTTTAGCTTGTAAGCAGAAGTTTATAGAGAAGAGCATAAGTGGTTATGAGGTTGGAAGCTGGAGCTAAGCTATGACATTTTATGTTCAACCCTTTACACTCCCAGTTGTGGTTACTCTTAGGGTAGAAGCCTCTAAGGCTTTGGAATTTTATGGCACGAGCATCTTTGAATTTATCAATCATTATCCTTGTCTTTAAAGCATTTACTTTTAAAGTATCGAAGAAACTTAAAATTTTCCATTGTTCATAAAGCCCCATAGTAATCACATTTTTAAATTTAAGAAAATTTTTGTTTTGTTTTGCTTCCTCTTCCTCCTTTCCACAGTTATGTTGACCACCTACTAGGTTGTCATTACTGTTGTCAACCACTGTTGAGTACAACTCATGGCAAGTAAGGAACAGATCTGAGCCTATGCCCTCCTCCTCATCTCTGATTTACTTGATCCCATTGCTGCAGCCACTCTGTCAGTCCATCTCATTGAGGGCCTTCCTCTTTTTCACTGACCCTCCACTTTTCCAAACCTGTTGTCCTTTCCCAAGTAATTGCCTCTCCTAACAACATGCCCAAAGTATGTGAGATAAAGCTTCACCATCTTTGTCTGTAAGGACCTCTCTTGTTTGCACTTTTCCAAGACAAAGCTCTTTGTTCTTTGACAGTCCATGGGATACTCTTCTCCGCACACACAACTAAAGGAAGGCATTGATAGGTTTGTATTATGTAAGGGAGATGTTAAGTTGATGGCCATTTATTTTTCTCTATTGTTTATTGCAACTGTAAGCTACTCTATATACAGTGTTAGAGTTATGTACAGTCAAATTGGAACTGACTCATAACTGACCTTCCAGCTGGTGTCAGAGGCAGTAAATCACACTGGAGGAGATTGCCCTTCTTTCTCATGTGGAGCAGCTGCTGGATTTAAACTGCATGCCTTTGTGTTGGTAGCGTAGCTCCTTACCATTTAGCCATCAGAGCTCTCCCACTGTACACACTCTTGTTGTTAGGTGCTGTGGAGTCAGGTATGACTCATAGCAACCCTGTGCACAGCAGATTTGAACCCTGTTCTATCCTGCACTATCGTCATCATCCCCGGCATATAGGTGTCCATGTATGATGGCATTTTTCCTTTTATGTTTTATTTTCGAGGTACAGGATTTCTGAGTCAATAATTTGCACTTCTCAGGCTGCCAGTACTGTTTTTCTAACACCACAACTTGAAGGCATTGATTCTTCTGTCATCTTTATTTGTTGTCCAACTTTCAGATGCATAGCAAGTAACTGAAAAGACCATGGTTTGGAGTGAGTGCACCTTGGTCTTTATAAACTAACATTATTGCTCTTTAGCACTTTGGAGAGGTTCTTGAGGGGGAATGTCACTAACTAGGTAATTGATTGTGAGAATTTAGGAGGATTAGGCAGTGTTTGATTCTGTTTTATAGAGTCTCTATGGGGCCAACTCCACAGCATCTAAAAACAGCAGATAATAGGCACATATTAAATTGATTAAAGGGAAAATACAGTATTCAGTAAGGGGGTGACCAGCATGCTGTCACTAAAGGAACGGAAGGCATGGAGAGGTGCATAAGAAATCCAGACAACATGCTGAGTGAAATATATCAGACACAGAAGGACAAATGCTATTTGAGTCCACTATTATAAAAAAGCTAAGGGAACATATACAAACGGAATAGCACATTCATGGTTGCCAGAAATGGGAGGCAAGGACAAGAGAAGAAGAGTCAATTAATTAGATAATAGATGCATAGTAAATTGGGTAAAGGGAAAGGCTATGTAAAATAAGGAATGATTAGCATAATATCATGGAAAGAAAAAGGAGACAACAATGTTGGTTTGTTTTCTAGTCGGAACTGACCCTCCAGTGACTTTTCAGAGACAGGAAATTACACGGGAGGAGATTGCCCATCTTTCTCCCTTGGGAGCAGCTGGTGGATTCAAACTATGTGCCATTAGAATGACAGCGTAGCTGCTTAGAACTCAGCTACCTGAGTAACAACAGTAGGCTCTTTAAAAAGGAGAGATGGAGACAACAAAGTTAAATATTATCAATGACAAACCTGCACTATCAGTTTTTTCTTTTATTCTCTATTGCCATCAAGTCAACCTGAATCCTCGCTCACCTTCCAGTGGGTTTTTTCAGAGGCTGTAAATGTAACTATCACAGGCACAAGTTGGCCATCTTCCTTTTAGGAAACACCTGTTTTTGCACTACCTGTCTTTGGGTTGGCAGTGCAACTACCTACTCACTAGGTCACTAGACTCTTTACTATCAATAATAACAAATAGTGATCTGTAGGTTTCTTAATCCACAAGGTAAATAGGCCAGGCATGTATTGGCAGTGAAGGGACTACACCCAGGGCCTTGGAATCTCAAAAGGTTGATGATCTGTCCCTGTCTGGAGCAAGGAAGAGCCTTGCTGGTCTGAATGAAGAGAATGGTTGCATCCTTGAGACAGTAACCCTTCAGATCTGGACTAACTTCACTCCTGTGGCCCAGCTTTCAACCTAACAATACAGATGCTCATAGGTTGGAAGGATGAATGCAAAGGATAATCACAGGAAAGAAGGAGGATATGATGTGGAGACTGGAATGAACGTCAGAGAATAACATTTATGAACAGTTGACTGGAACACATTTATAAAACCTTCAAACAGATCAACTTAAAAAAAAACACATTTTCCAAACATCCTCCTCTAAGTAAATTAAGAGTAATTTGCCCTATTTTATCAATATCTACTATACCTGCAATACGTATACCCACAGTACCTATTTGGCATTTTTACAGTTGTCTTCTAAGCATCTTTATAGCTGCTTTTCTCACCCACTTTTGTCCAGAAGGGGTTCCTACCTTCGGTATATCTACTCAAGAAAACAATATAATGTTGAACATTTAGTAATATTGAAGGTTTTGTTACATACCAGTGACTCATACCTGACCTTCGAGCAGGTTTTCAGAGTCAGTAATTGTATGGAAGAAAATTGACCATCTTTCTTCCTCAGAGCAACCGGTAGATTTAAACTGTATGCCTCTGGGTTTGCACAACTCCTTAGCACTCAGCCAGCCACCAGAGCTCTAATATCAGAGATGTGATGAATTTACATTCTTTAAACTTCTGTTTTCTTTCAGGTATTAGTATTGATAGTTTTGTTTTACAGACATTTTGTTAGTTGCTATCAAGCTGCTTCCAGTACAAATCTTTGGAAGCAGATTTTGGCTAGTAGTTGAGTGCTTACATGTTTTTGCTCTGTGAATACAGTCATAGATACATGAGTTTTGCTTTGTTTTACTAAAACTTTGTTTCCAAAACAAGTGCCAGATCTTATTTGGCTGTAGTTTGCCAGTTTGTGGTTTAGAAGCAAATAGTCATACTTTTTTTGAAAGTATCCGTTTTTTTCTTTCTTTCATTTTTCAGTTGGATTTAATTTTGTTTTCATTTTAATAAATATTTACAGAGACTTAGGGTTTTCCAATCATTCATTGGAAAGTATCATTTTTATATTACAGTATAATCTTACTTCAGTGATTACTGAGTTATAAAATTGTATTTTTTGTATATTTAGAAATTATGTGAAGATTTTTATCCTAAATCGTCTTTTACTATGAACTAGTTAAATTACGTCCATGAAATGTTTACTCAAGGACTAAGTATAAATATGTGTTTTGTTTCTTGTGGAATTTGAAAAAATAATATTGAAGTATAGGTAAGCAAACACAAAATAAGAAAAATCCTTCAAAAAATACATGTAATACTTATTTTGAGGAAGGCGTATGCAGATGTCCAGGTCAGGCTTTTTGGTTAGTTCTTGCCCTGCTAGCACAATTAAATGCTAATTTTTGATCTGCACCTCTGAAACTGCTTCTTTATTACCCTGAGTGGGAGGCTAATTTTCTTTCTTATTTTATGTTATCAGGGTATTAGTCTCTCTTCCTATAAGTGAAATATCACTTAGAGGAGTGTTTTTATTTTAGCTTGTTTTTTTTTGCTAAGAGTAACAAAAGGTGCACCTTAATTTATGTTGTACACATGTGTGACTGCTTGTATATAGTTCAGAAATGTGGTGACATTTAGTCAGAGAAACTGAAAGTGTAACTGATTTTTTTCTAAAATAGTAAAGTGCTTGGAATGATTTTTATTTCTGAGTCTTTGTGCTCCTTCTACTGTTTTGTTTGTACTCATACGGAGTTGTGCCTACTCTCAAGGCGAACAGCTACTTGGAGGACTACAAATGAAGAAAAGAAAGCGCTGGATCAAGCTAGTGAAGAGGTTTGGAATGATTTTCGAGAAGCTGCAGAAGCACATCGACAAGTTAGAAAATATGTTATGAGCTGGATCAAGCCTGGGATGACAATGATAGAAATCTGGTAATACGTATTCCTCTTTGTAAAAACGTGATTTTTTAAAAAAGGTTTTAGTACTCATTTTTTTTTTTCTTAAGGGAAAAACATTTAATTAACCAACCTCCGTGTGATTAACACAGCTTTAAGCCACCAGGACACAGGTCCCCCAACACCCTTAATCTTCTCCTCAGCTTTTCTGCTGAAGAATTTGGCCTTCACAATGGCTGGTTACTTTAGGAGCTTTCCCTTCCCCAAAACTTTTAGTATGGTTACTTTAGGAGCTTTCCCTTCCCCAAAACTTTTAGTAACTCAATTGAACCACATCAGTGATGGGAGCAGTGCCAGTCTTGTTTTTGGCAGCATTCACCCTTGTCTGCTCACTGACCAAGCTCATAATTTGTCAAGGTTGACATTTGGGCAGAAGCTCCTATTCCTCTTCAGGTGGTAATGTGTCATACAAACCTTTCCAAAATAACCTGGGTGGCTCACAGTTTTAAAAGTCAGTCTGATGCATATCACTAACCTGGTGACTGACTGTGCCACAAGACCCACAGCCAGTGAATAAGGTCAGAAGTTACTCTTCGAAAGCTCTCGCACACCAAGGCAGGAAAAGGGGGAAAGCAGAAGAGCATTCCAAGTTTGTATCTCTGTAATCACATTTTGCGAGTGTGTACTCATGCATGTAAACACATTAAACTGATGCTTGTTTCCTGTTAAGATCTTATTTTGCTATATAAAATTAATTTTTTTCCAGATTAAGAAATTAAAATTTGACCAGAACTCAAAATCATAAAACATTACAATCCTTTCTGATCTGATAGAGACTGATGAAACCTCCAAGACAATAGCTGTTAGATGCCCCCTCTTCTGACTCAACAACATACATGTTTCTAAGATAATCAGCAGAACCAGGGAGGAGTTCACTGCTTAGAATGCCACCATGGCTCCCTAGAGTTACCACCCATACAAGATCAGAGGGGCAGCATTTGGAGGGGGCGGGGGTTGCGCATGTGTGTACGTGCATACTCAATCTCAGATGGCAGGAATGCGTCAGAGGAAATGTGAATAGAAACAAGAAACATAGGGAGAATGTGAGAAGAGCACTCCTACAATATGGGGATTGTAATCAGTGTCCTGAAACAAAGTGTGTGTGCATACTGATTGAGAGCGTGTTGCTTTGTAAACCTTCACTTAACTGATAGTTTTTAAATCGTTTAGTTCCATTGTAAGACGCGAAACATAGTACAGTGAAAAAAATGGTAATTGTTTAATAACCTTATTGTGAGGGATATAAAGTTAAGAATTTAAACAGGAAAAAAATGTCCTTTTCTTTTTAGTGAAAAGTTAGAAGATTGTTCACGCAAGCTAATAAAAGAGAATGGCTTAAATGCAGGTCTGGCATTTCCTACTGGGTGTTCTCTTAATAACTGTGCTGCCCATTACACTCCCAATGCTGGTGACACGACAGTATTGCAGTATGATGACATCTGTAAGGTGGACTTTGGAACACATATAAATGGTGAGTTCTTGGAAAAAAATTCTACTTTACTCTCCCCATTTTCCAGACTCTAGTCTCACCACTATTCATTAAGGCTCTAGATACCTAACTCCCAAATTTTATTCTTACCTTTATGCTTTTCAGTAGACCTGTTTTAAGGCAGACATGTAAAAGAAAGTCCACTAACTAGAGTTAAGATGGAAACCAATGAATAATTATTTATCATTCTTCTGTATGAAAAAAAATAGAATCCTGCATTTCTTAATGGTTCACATCTTTCTTTCTGCTATCATGTATTGTAATAAATGATCTTTACTTAGAAATGTTAGTTATGAAGTTTTCTAAACTGTTGTCCCCCACAAAAAATCCTATTCATAAGTACATTGTTATTCTCGTTTAACTGGTGAGAAAGCAAAGTTAGATTAAGTGTAAACCAAAGGTCATACTAAATTGTTGGAGCTAAGACTAGTTCTTAGGATCTTTATCATCCTATATATTTCCTTTGCCCTGTTGGCTTAGTTTCCTGCCTCTGTAGTTTAAAAAACCCACAATACCCACTGTATAAATAAGTGGCTTTGAGGAACAAAAATTCGGGTTTTTTTCCAGTTTTGAGGTCTAGGTATCCAAATTAGGGTATTTAGTTTGTAGTTTCTTCTTGAGTGCTTTGAAAGAGTAACTACTTTGCGTCACTCTTCAAACTTTAGTTTTCTTCCAGCAAACTTTAGCATTCCTTTGCTGCTCTTTAGATGTGACTTTACATGGTATCTTTCTATGTGTGAAACCTTCTGTATCTGAATCTGTTGTCCTTTTTAAGAGACCACTGGAAAAAATTAATAACTCTGAAAAAGATTTCTTTCCCCAAGCCCAAGGTCACATTCACAGATAGAGTGGCTAGGTCTATGAACAGAGAGGTTGAATGTATCACAGGGAACACAGTTTTGTTCCTAACACCTGTGTTGCTGTTCCTTAATTACCCAGTCTCTTTTTCCTATGATTTGTTACTACTTTTTTTCCCCTTGTCATAATTGCATTTATACTTCATTGATGTTTTCTTGAAGTAATATGTGCTAACCATGGAATTAGTGGGATTTTGTTGAAAGATCTTTATGTGATATATGCTTTTTTACTTTTATGAATGATCTCTGGGTATTTGGGGTCCTTTTGTCATTTGAACTTAACATTTTTATTAACCAGTAAGGTTAATAGAGTAAAAGCTATAAAGTAGAAAAAACTGACCAGCTTTTAAATCAACTTAAAGAAGGAATTTTCTCTTTCAGGTAGGATTATTGACTGTGCTTTTACTGTCACTTTTAATCCCAAATATGATATGTTATTAAAAGCTGTAAAAGATGCCACCAACACTGGAATAAAGGTATGTGAATTGTAAGCAACATGTCACTCAATGTATTTTAAGGGTTTATATTCTATTCTAGGTCTTTGGACTGCTAAAATGAGTAAGACCTGGTCCGCTGTTCTTTTTGGTTTTGTTTTTATTATTTTTGTGTGTGTGTACCATCAAATCGGAACTGACTGGTACAGGAGGAGATTGTCCCTCCTTCTCCAGCAGAGCATCTGGTGGATTTGAACCGCCTAGTCCACTGTTCTTAAAGCTGCAAGTGAGTAATGGTAATGTTAGGTGCCATTGAATAGAAACACTATGTACAACACAACAAAGCCTGCTCATCTTTACAGTTTTTGTTCTGCTTAAGCCCATTGTTGCAATTACTGTTTTCAGTTTGCCTCCTTCACCGACACACTACTTTACGAAGCATGATACTCTCTAGGACCTCGTATGGGACACAGAGTTTCACCATTCCTGCTTCTAAGGAGCATCCAACTGCTCTTCCTCCAAGATATACTTGTTCTTGGGCAGTTCATCGTGTATTCAGGATTCTTTACCAACACCACAATTCAGAAGCATCAAAAATTTTTTGTCTTACTCATTGTCCAATTTTGAAGCAATTAAAAATAAGACTTAATATAATTGTATCTTAGTTTTCAAAATTAACATCCTTGTAAAATGAGTTTTTCTAGTTGTCCATTTTAAAATAAGTAAGAAAGCATTTAAATTTCTGTGGAATTCTATGTTTTAAATTACAAAATCCCTACAATTCTGTTTGTAGTGTGCTGGAATTGATGTCCGTCTGTGTGATGTTGGTGAGGCTATCCAAGAAGTTATGGAATCATATGAAGTTGAAATAGATGGGAAGACATATCAAGGTATGTTTATATGCTCTTTAAAAATTTATGGTTTTGAAATGTATGTGGCCTGTGCATCTCTTTTTCCCAGAACTGTGCCCTCCTAACAACTCAGAGTCTTGAGATGAAGTTTTCACCATCCTTGACTTCAAAGAGCACTTTGGTTGCATTTCTTCTAAGGCAGACTTGTTTGTTCTCTTAAAAGTCTATGGAATACTGAGTACTGTTCTCCAGCATTACAACACAAAGCCATCAGTTATTCTTTATCCTTACTCATTATCCAACTTTCAGATGCATTGGAAGTAATTGAAAAGATAGTGGTGTGAATCAGACACATCTCAATCTTTAAATTGACATCCTCCCTCTTGGCACTTTAGAGAGGTCCTTGGTTGCTCTTATTATGATCCAAATAAAGTGAAAATGTTGGCAACTTAAGTTTTCCCTCTGTTTATCACAATACTGGTAATTGGACCAGTGATGAGGATATTTGTTTATCTGTTGTTGAAATGTAGTCCACATTTTAGTTTGTTTGGTTGGCTTGTGTTGATTTGGTGTTTGATGTTTTTTGTTTGGTTGGTTTTTTTTTTTTTTTTAGATGGCCCTCATTTTGAAAGGCAGAGTGTCTCTTTATTATATTTTTCTTCTCACTAGTTCACCATTTAACCTAGAAAAGACACTGGAAGCTGTATCAGGTAGCTTCTAATATGGATATGGCACCAGTATTTCACGTACTACTGAATGAGTGGATGTGTATATATATATTCCTGGTTGTTCCATTGGGCAGGCTCAGTATTCTTTGGATTCTGTAGGTGTGATCTTGTTTGAGTGAAGTGTGTAAACGTCAGGCCAGATTTTGTTAGTCTCCATCTGAGAAAATTGTTGGAGCATAACTCGGCATTTGTAGTTACCTTTTTGTATTGTCAGCCTAGCAGCAACTGCTTCAGGTTTATCATTTTCCTGCTGGCCTGGTGGTTCCTCAGTGGACCAGTGATAGTGACATCATCAGTCCCTTTCACACGAGTTGTTATTGAAGTCCAGTTTATGTACTCTTTCACTAGGAGTGTGAATCTAATGTCTGCTGAGAAGATCTTTGAGTCTTGCAAATGGAATGAATTTTCAAAGTGATCACTAGATCCAACTCACAGATTCTATGTAGGTCTTTTGCTTCTACTAAAGTCCTAGGAAAACCATCTAGTGGCCAGTGCTGGCTGTACTTGTTCTCCAGCTCATTACATGATCTCAAACCAAAAGACCTTTCCCTATGTGCTGCTTTGCTGTATCACCAGTTTCCATGTTGCCTTGATTTCTTGCAGGTGGCCACTTGAGGCCAAAGTTCAAGGCAGTCCTCTGGCACACAGTGTCCTTGCCCGGGCCAAGCATCACTGCATGCAGGAGTTGGGAAGCCATTGCCTTGGTGAGGAGGGGGACAGTCAAAAACATAGTGGCTGACAGGGAGCACTGGAAATTTTGTTGCTTCTTTCCTGGTCCCTGATTACTTCTGCTTGTGTGGGGACCCTTGGTGGGGAAACAGCACGCCTGCATACCTGATACCACTGGGCAGTGGCACCTCTGCTGGTCCCTACTTTGCACCCTGGCCACTCACAGGATGGGGATGAGGAGAAGGTGTGTAGGGGAGTGAGCTGCCAGCTGGTGCCCCCTCCTCTGCTAGGGGCTGCTGTGTTCTAGTTGTTAATAGAGTCTCTGTGTGTTTTCTAGTGCACATGCTCATCTCAATCGGTCTTTGCCACCTTCAGTTCCTATGGTTTGACATCCTAGGGCCACCATCCTCTTCCCTAATTTGTACATTGTTCTTTGTTACCTCTTCTGTGAACTCTGTGGAGAATATTTCCTAGATTTCTTAGAACTAGTAGTGGAGATTCCCCCCCCCC
>NW_006399818.1:1144023-1168086 GCF_000299155.1 Elephantulus edwardii
CTCTTCTCCTTGAAAAACAAAATAAAAACGCTTTCATTGGTATACAATCCCCCCCGCATCCCTCCACCCCCACCCTGAATAATAGTGGAGATTCTTATGTGGCTTTCTTGCCTCTCAGTTAACAGATGTCACTTATCATTCCCTCTTGCCATTTTGATAGACCACTGTGCTTTCACTATGTTTGAAAGTAGTTTTCTGATATGTGACACTGTCTGTCCTTGTGATCATCATTTCTAAAGTCCATTCTTCTCCTTTACTTTAACTCCTGCTACCCTTATAACTTCTGTTGGCATGCTGGGTAGCTTCAGTATTTATGTGAACAATTCAGTTGTAACCTAGGCATCACCAGTCCCTTGCACTTTGACAGTTTTATCTCCATAAGCCTTGCTATGTCCAGATACTGAAACATACCACAGTTGTATTGAAAACAATTCTTCTAATTTCTTTACTATCTATTCTTTACTATTCTTTTAATTTCTTTTCTTTCTATCATTATTTCTATTACATTTACTTTTTATATCAAGGTTTGTTTTCTGTATTCTTTTCATGAGCTCTATTGGATTAGTGGAAAGGAATTGCGTGTCCAATCCAGGGGCATGCCATTTGAATCTACCTGCTGCATCATGGGAGAAAATCTCCTCCCATATTATTTACTGCCTCTGAAAACTTGCTGGAAGGTCCCCTATGAGTTGGTTCCATCCTGACAGTACATAAGTTCTTTGATTTTTTTTTTTTTTCTTTGCCTAGAACTTTTGTCAACAGCTTTAATTTTCCTTTCTCAATTTTTAGCTTAAGTATTACTATTGTTTGTTTTTATTTTAAAAATTCTTTTATACACTGCAATCCCAGAGGTCCATGGTTCGAATCCACCAGATGCTTTACTGAAGAAGGAGGGACAATCTCCTCCTGTACCAGTCAGATCTTATTGAGAGTACACACACACACAAAATAATAAAAAAATTAAAATAAATAATACTTTTACAAAATAACCATGAGATGTCATCTTACCCTCCTACTAACAATAGCAAAATTCAGCAGAGCAGCAAACAAAAAGTACTGGAGAGGTTGTGAAGACACTGGAACCTTTATTCACTGTTGATGGCAGTGTAAAATGGTGCAGCCACTATGGAAGGCAGTATGGCACTTTATCAGAAAGTTGGAAACAGAAATACCATTTGACCCAACAATTCCACTACTGGGAATATGCCCTAAAGAAATCAGACTGCCACCCCAACAGATATATGCACACCCATGTTTATTGCTGCATTGTTCACAATGGCAAAGAGATGGAAACAATCCAAGTGCTCATCAGCCAAAAAATGGATAGAGAAGCTCTGGTATATTTACACAGTGGAATACTGTGCAACACTGAAAAACAAGGAACTCATGAAATATACAAAATAAGTGACCCTAGAGGACATTATGCTGAGTGAAATATCTCAGTCACAAGAGGATAAGTACTGCATAATGCCACTGTTATAAAACAGGATTGACATGGCAGTTGGGGGAAAACTAAGAAAAGAGGGGATAACGAATGTACACTGCATTGAAACAGATAAGGAATAATGTCTCTTTCCAAGGAGTAGTCTGTCCTAGCAACATGACCAAAGTATGTGACATGAAGCTTCATCATCATTGCCTTCATGGCACATTCTGGCTACACTTTCCAAAGCGTACCCGTTTATTCTTTTGCAAGTGCGTGGGATGAACAGTGCTCTTCTCCACAGTTCAAAGGTGTCAGTTCTTCTGTCATCCTTATTCATTGTCCAGCTCTCAGATGCATAGAAAATAATTGAAAAGATCATTGGGGAGTAGTAAGAGCGGGGAGGAAATTGTGCAGCAATGAAAAAATATTTAAAAAAGAAAAGAAAATTAATTGAAGGAGGGAGGAATTGTGCAACAGTGAATGAATGAATGAAAATCTAACTTTCCTGTAAACTTTCATTAAAATCACAATTAAAATATTTATTAATTTTTTAAAAAAATAAAAGATTATGACCTTAATTAGGCCCATGTTAGTCTTCAAACTTACATCATTGCTTCCCAGTGCTTTGGAGAGGTCCCGACTTGCTGGTACCAAGCACATTGATTAGGTATCCAATAAGATGAAGTTGTGGACAGTGTCAGTCTTTTTTCCAACTATATGATGTTACTTACCAATCTAGTGATGAAAGAATGTTGAGATGCAATCCATATTGAAGGCTGCAGTCTTTGATCTGCAGTGTTTCAAGTCCTCCTCACTTTTCAGTAAGCAAGGTTGAATCATACATCACACAGATTGTTGATGCATATTCTTTGGATCCTGAGGCCACATTCTTCCTCATAGACTCCAGCTTCTTGAATAATTTGCTGAACATATAGATTGAATAGGTATGGAGAAAGATGCAACTTTGATGTACACTTCTCCCAATAGTAAACCACACTGTATAACAACCTCATGATCTAGGTACAGGTTTTGTATGTTGTTGTTGTTATGTGCCGTCGAGTCGTTTGCGACTCATAGTGACCCTATGTACAACAGCCCTAAACTGTGCTCTTATCCTGTGCCAATCTCATTGCCTCTGACACACCCATCCCAAGTACCCCAGTCACTGAATCAATCCACCTCACAGAGGGTCTTCCCCTCCTGCGCTGTCCCTCCACCCTCCCAAGCATGATGTCCCTCTCTAAGGACCCACCCTTCCTTGCAACGTGTCCAAAGTATGTCAGACGAAGCCCCAGAATCCTTGCCTCCAGGGAGTAGCTTGGTTTAATCCTCTCCAAGATGAATCTGTTTGTTTTCCTGGCAGTCCATGGTACATTCAGTACTCTTCTCCAGCACCACAGCTCAAAAGCATCCACTCTCCTTCTGTCCTCCCTAGTCATTGTCCAACTCTCTGATACATAACAAGCAATTGCAAAGACCATGGCCTGTATCAGGCGCACCTTAGTCTCCAGAGAGACACCATTGCTCCTACTTTAGAGAGGTCCCTAACAGCAGACTTTCCCATCGCGATACGCCTTTTGATTTCCTGGCTGCTGGTGCCAAGAGTGTTGACTGGAGCCGAGCAAACTGAAGCTGTGAACAATCTCAATCTCTTTGCCATCCATCCTGACACTGCCAATTGGTCCAGTGGTGAGAATCTTTGTCTTCTTGACATTGAACCTCAGTCCATACTGAAGGCTGCAGTCCTTGGCCCTTCGCAGCAAGTGCATGAGGTCCTCCTCAGTTTCAGCGAGCAGGGTTGTGTCATCTGCATAACGCAGATTGTTAATAGATCTTCCACCAGTCCTGATGCCACAATTCTCCTCATAGAGCCCAGCTTCTCGGATAATCTGCTCTGCATACATGTTGAAAAGGTATGGAGACAGGATGCATCCCTGGCGTACACCCTTCCCAATTTTGAACCATGCAGTGTTACCCTGCTCTGTTCTGACTACTGCCTCTTGGTCCAAGTACAGGTTTCGCATTAGCACAATTAAATGTTCTGAGATTCCCATTCTTCTCAGAGTCAGCCACAGTTTGTTATGATCCACACAGTCAAATGCCTTTGCATAATCAATGAAACACAGATAGACATTCTTCTGGTATTCTCTGCTTTCAGCCAAGATCCATCTAACATCAACAACAGTATCCCTAGTACCACGACCCCTTCTAAACCCAGCCTGGACTTCCGGCAGGTCTCTGCTAATATGCTGTTCTAATCGTTTTTGGATAATCTTCAGTAGAATCTTGCTTGCATGTGAAATCAATGACACTGTTCTGTAGTTTCCACACTCATTTGGTCACCTTTCTTTGGAATGGGAACAAATATAGATCTCTTCCAGTCAGTTGGCCAAGTGGTTGTTCTCCAGATTTCTTGGCACAACTTGGTGAGCACATCCAGGGCAGCATCTTCTATCTGAAATAGAGTTACAAAATGCTTGCCTCTGAGAAGCAACCTAGTTTCATCCTTTCCAGGACAGATCTGTTTTTCTTTTACCTGTCAATGATATGTTCAAGTACTCTTTCCTAGCAGCCCAACTCAAAGGTATTGATTCTTCTCCTGTCATCCTTAGTCATTGTCTAGCTCTCTGAAGCATAGAAAGTAGTTATGAAGACCAGGCACACCTCAGTCTCCAGACTGATATCTATGCTTTTCAGCACTTTGTAGAGGCCCCTGGCAACAGATTTTTCCCAGGGCAGGTGCAACTCATCTCTTGATTTCCTGACTTCTGGTGTCAAGAATGTTGATTGTGGATCTATCTAAGCAAGATGAAACTGTTAACAACCTCAGTCTCTTACCGTCTATCTTGATGCTGCCAATTGGCATGGTGGTAAGAATTGGTGTTTTTTTTTTAAATATTAAGATGCCATGGTACTAGGGACATCATTGCCAATGTCAGATGGATATTGGTTGAAAGGAGGATACCGCAGGAATATCTGCTTTATTAACTATACAAAAGCATTTCTGTAGATCACAACGAATTGTGGCTAACATGAAGAGAATCCCAGAACACTTGATCAGGAAAAGCAAAACCATTGTTTAATTACTAAATCATTTCAGCCTGTAATCATTAGTATCTGCCTTCTTTCTTCTTACACAAAACCAGTGCAGCATTTTACATTTTATTATTTTTAGCACTACACTTTTAAGGAGTTGCTTATTGATCAGGGCCCTTCATTGGTTTCATTAGCAGCAAATGTTTAGGCAAATCATGATGCTACAAGGTGAAGAAATGGCCCCTAGGCTTAGCTTCAAAGAGCCTTTCCAAAACCACAGAGCAGAAGTGGTCCTTAAGAGAATTAGTTTAAATACCTTGATAGGGATCCTACAGAAATTAGAAAGTTACCAGCACTTGAATATTTTATTTTATTTTTTTATTTTATTTTATTGGGGAAAAACATGTTGGGGATACAAGGAGGTGAGGGTTGGGAGCAGAGGGGTGAGGGTGGACAGGGATGATAATTTCAGGGATGCAGTTGCAAGGCTGCACAATTTGGTTGGTGGGGGGAGCAGGTGAAGGAAAATGAAAAGGATCCAGTGGGGACCAGATGTTCCAGGGCAGTGGTTAACTTGTGGGTTTCTCATTTGGGAATTGGGCGCAGACTCTCTGGCTTCTTCATGCTGAACAGGGGCGTTGATGTGAAGGGGAAAGGGAGCACACTTTATCACCTTACTGGTAGTCTTGGGTTAAAGCTGCTTGCCTTCTTGGGTTCAGCAGCAGGGGGCTGGGAGCTGTGGAACTCACCCATTCCTCCCTGGGAATCCTTGATCTCCTGCTGTTGGGCCTCAAACCGCACCGAAGACCAGTCATCAACTGTTTTAACTGTTCAGTTATCAATAAACAGAGGTCTGTAGAAGGCCATGGTGGCCCTCCTCTATGTGGTCCGCTGCTCCCTCAGCTGACTGTGCTGTCTCCGCCATCATCTTGGAATCTCTCCAGCATTTGAAATTTTTTTATATATTTGCCTTTACTTCATTGCTATGTATTAAGGAAGAAAACAAACCCAAAACGACAAAACAGTTTTTTACTACTTTATTCTACTCTAAGAAAAATTGTTTTTACTGGCATTTGTAGTTGTATGCCATCGAATAGATGACAGTTAATAACAACCCTGTGAGAAACACAGTTGACCCTTACCCTCTCCTGCACCACCTCACAGTTCCCATCATGCTCAAGCCCATTATTAGTCACTGTGTCCATCCACTTTGTTGAGCATTTTCTGCCTCCCTGACTCTGCCTTTCCCATCATGATGTCTTTTCCACATACTTGCTGTTCCTGACATGCCCAAAGTAAATGAGACGAAGTAGCCTTTAAGGAGCACTGTAGCCACACTTCCTCCAAGACAGAGTTGGTGTTTTTAGTAGTCATGTTTTGCTTGCCAACAGCACAACTCAAAAACATTGATTCTCTTGTCATCATTATTCTTTTCCCAGGTTTGGCTTGCATAGGTAAGTAACTGAAAGTCCTGTGTCTTGGATCAAGTGCCCTTAAATCTTTAAATATGACATCTTTGCTCTTCTTCAGCATTTTGAAGAATTGCTTGATAACAGATTTTCATAGTGCAGCATGTCTTTTAATATTTTGACTGTTGCTGCCATAGATTTTGATTGTGGATCCAAGTAAAATGAAATAGTTGACATCAATCTTGATTTCTTCCCTACTATTGCCAAAGTTGTTTATTATGGATCCAAAAATTTCTGTCTTTTTTTACATCTATCATGATGTTGCCTGTTATTCCACTGATGAGGATTTTTGTTTTCGTTACTGAGATGCAACCCATTTCAAAGACTATAGTTTTTTATCTTATGCAGTCAGTGCTTCAAATTCTCTTCACTCACAGGAAAAGTTATCATTTGCATAGGAAAAGTTTTTAATGAGTATTTCTCTAATCTTCTTCATATAGTCTAGCTTCTTGAATAGATTTGTTCAGCATATAGATTGAATAGGTATGGAGAAAGAATACAAGCCTGACACACACATCTCTTGATTTTTAACTGCAGTGTTCCCTTGTTCTGTTTGGACAGCTGCTTCTTGGTCTGTGTATGAGTTTTGCATGAGTGTATTTGAGAGTTAAGTGTTCTAAGATTCCCACTCTCAATGTTACTCATAATTTGTTAAGATCCACAAAGTCAAGTACTTTTTCTAAGGACACTAAAATCTTAGGACTAGGGTTTCTCCCCTATTGCCCTACTGGCAAAATTATGAGTCAGAATCCACTCATAACTGAGCCTCCAGTGGATTTTTAGAGGATGTAGACCACAGGGGAGACTTTCCTTCTTCCAGGGAGTAGTTGGTATATATAAAAAAGCCACAGGACATTTCAACCTTTTTTACATGTATAGTCAATGAGATCAATTCATCATGTTCTTTAACTCTTAACCAGTATGTTTCTAAAATTTTCCCATCACTTAACAAACTCACGGCTCTCCTAAACAGTACTCCCATTCTCCTTTCTCCTGCTTTAGTAACCATGGGTAAATGTGCCTATTCCAGATACTTCATGTATGTGAGGTCATATCATAGTTGTTCTTTTAGGACAAGTCCACTCACCTTGATATTTTCAAGGCTTATCTGTCAAATACTTGTTAGCACTTTCTCTTTAGATTAAGTAGTCTTCCATTGAATGTATACTACATTTGTTTATTGTTTCCTGGTCATTAAGTTTGTTTATAATATAAATCACCAAACCAGCTGCCAAGAAAGTTCTGATTCATAACAACCCTGGAGAACATAGAACTATCTCAGGGTTTTCAGTGTTGTCTTTACAGAAACAGACTGCCCTGTTTCTCCCCCAAAGTGACTGGTGAATTCAGACTTCTCATCTTCTGGTTAGCTGTTGATTGCTTAACCTTTGTATCACCAGGGCTTCTAGGTTATTTCTGCCATTTGGCATTGGTGAGTAGTGCTGTAATGGCTACTGTTTTTTAAAAAAAACCTTTTTTAAAAAAAATTGTGAACTATCACTCTGAAAAGATACAAACCAAAACAAAAAACATTTTAAAAAAATATGACCTCACCTCTCAAAAAATAGAGTATTGCCATCCTTCTAAGAAAACCCTAATCTCTTATACACCCCTTCATGGTTTCCATACACTCCTCTAGGAAACTACTATTTTACCTAGTATTTGCATTTGCTTTTCTTTATATTTTTACTACTAATTATACATGTCTAAATAATAGTTATTGTTGTTTACCATCAAGAACTGACCCATAGCTGACACTCCATTGGGTTTTCAGAGGCAGGAGATTCCCCATAATTCCCCCCCATGGAGCAGCTGGTGCATTCAAACCGTATACCTTCATATTATTTTAATTTTGTACCACTAAGCCACAGAAGGGGAATTAGTGAGATTGGCTCAGGACAGAGAAGGGTTCAGAGCTGCTGTACATAGGTTTACTATACATCGCAAGGCGATTCAACAGCACATAACAACAATAACATACTATATTGGTTGTTTAAGCCTTATGTAGAGAGTCAACAAGACCGTGTGGAGGGCTTTTGTATTCAAAAGCTGGCTGTTATATTTTGGAGGAACATTCTTCTAAGTGTACCAGCACTCTTCTGTCAATACACCGTACTGAGTTAACCTGGGGTTGCTGTGATGCATTGGGGTGTCAGATGCCATACCGGTTACCCATGGGTGGACAGTGTTTGGTGGAACTCCCAGTTTAAGACAGATTTGGAAGCAGGAGTGGCATCCACTCCTAAACAACATGCCCCTTGAAAATCTATGACTTTGATAAATCTCAAGTTATAGAAATGCTTCAGGCCTTTTGTTCATAGGGTCACTATGAGTCGTGCTCGACTCGACAGCAATCAACCACTACCACTACGCCATAAGGGCTCCCTAAATAATAATCTGTGTTTTAGAACTTTTTGTAAGTAAGATTGCAGATTGTATAAGTGTTCCACTTTTGCTAATATTAAGGTTTTTATTGCAGTTTGTGTCCCAGTTCAACTAAAAATTTCATACTTATGTTGAACAGTGTTCCTTTGTATGAGTAAATCCGCTTTTATTATTCTGCTGGTGATCTCAGATCATTTGACAGATGGAGACACCATACACCTACCATATATACACAGCATCCTCATTTTTACATTTACTGTGACTGCAGAAAATATTTGCTATTTCAGGTCTTCCTATGTCTGCCCCATTCAAGTGGTATTCATCATGGTCATCATCACACTTATCCATCCTAGTATTTCTCTGCCACTCTTGATTTTCAAGGGTAAAAGCATCAAGTTTAGACATAGTATTCAGTGACTGGGGTAATCGGGATGGGTGTACTGGAGACAGTGCGATTGGCACAGGACAGAGCAGAGTTTAGGGGTAATCGGGATGGGTGTACTGGAGACAGTGCAATTGGCACAGGACAGAGCAGAGTTTAGAGCTGTTGTACATAGGGTCGCTATGAGTCGTAAGTGACTCGGCACATAACAACAACATTGGAGTAACGGTGAAATAGATTCTGGCCCAAGTTTCTAAGAGCAATTCCAAATCATAAGAAGAGAGACAAGGGTGTTTTGTAATTGTTCCCATGGCATTTTGTCATGGCAGTCTTATTAACAATACATGTTTAATTTTGGAAATTATCTCCTTACAGGACCCTCAAGTGTCCTGTCCTGAAATTATTTTTTTTCTACTCGTGATTTTTACTGATAACTTTGCATTAAGTATCTTTCTGTATTCTAGTCAGTGACCTAGATTTCCAATTTATATTTACTACTTGATAGTATTATTTGGTAGCTACTTATCTTGTTTTTAAATAAATGCATGAACTCTGTAAGAGAAAGCCAAAAATGTTCTTCCAAAAATGCTGTAATTTTCTTATTTATTATTAACAGTGAAACCAATCCGTAATCTAAATGGACATTCAATTGGGCCATATAGAATACATGCTGGCAAAACAGTGCCCATTGTGAAAGGAGGAGAGGCAACAAGAATGGAGGTGTGTATGCCACTATGTGTATGTGTGTGACTAGAAAGCACTTTGATCTTATTCCCCAAACTTAATGATTATTATGTTTAAAATAGAAAATGATGTTGAGCAAAGTTAGGCAGGAATTGGGTTTTTAGTGTACAAATTGTATCAGGGCCCAAGCTGTGGAAGTTATATTGTCTACTTACTATCTATAAAAAAAAAAGTGATCATGGTGTTAAAAGCAAAAACAATGGAATGCCAGGGGACTTGAATTGAAAATTGTAATGATTTTTTTTTTCTCCTTGATATTTTCGGAAGGAAGGAGAAGTGTATGCTATTGAAACCTTTGGTAGTACAGGAAAAGGTGTGGTCCATGACGATATGGAATGCTCCCATTACATGAAAAATTTTGATGTTGGACATGTACCAATAAGGTGAGAGACTTGGATTTCAATGTGATTTTTAGGTTTCTCAGCATTTAGTTAAAAGGTGCCACACTTTCAGTTTGATTATATTCATAGATGTATAGTTGTGCTTTATATTAAGTCCTGTGGTTTCTGTAATACAGAAACAAAATTGGCTTTTCAAAACTTTACACTGAAGTGAAAATCAGATAGGGTAATACTCCTCACAGATCCAGCTGCTAATAATAATTTCAAGGATTATTACTTTCCTACTATTTTCAGATTTTTATGCTTAATATTCACATTAATGTTACTGCATTTAAGTTGGTGGACAGGAAAAGAAACTCATTCCCACTGACCCCATACATGTGTGCACTGGAAGTTTAACACATAAATGCACATACTTGCACACCTTTTTACTAGATTTTGTAGGTAACTTATTATTTAATAAAGGTTTATGACAACCACTGTACATTAAGCAAGTCTATCCCTGCCATTTTGTCCAGAAGCGTATGCTCTTTTTTTGCATTTTGATAATTCTCTTCTAATATTTCAGACATTGTGTCACTGTCACTGAGTCATTTCTCACTCAAGCCAACAGATTTCCAAGTTTGTTATCTTTAAAGGAGAGAACACATTGTGCTCCCCCATGAGCCAACTATAGATTTAAAGTGCTCAACTTTCAATTAGCAGCCTGATACATTACACACTCTGCCACTAGGGCTTTACTTCATTGCAATGATTTAGAACTTAACCTGCATTATATGAGGAATGTCTGTGCACAGAACAAACATAAGATGACCTCCAGTTGATCTGTTTAAGTAACAACTATAATTACATAAGATACATTTTGCTTTTTTTATTGAATGGGGGGGAAGTTGTCTCAATCTTGATTATAGTGAATTCAAAGCTAAGGTTTGATTTTTTTTTTTACAATAAAGTAAATCTTTGGATTAGTAAATTTGGCCAACTATTAATCTTGGAATTTCTCCTCCTAGGCTTCCAAGATCAAAACACTTGTTAAATGTCATCAATGAAAACTTTGGTACCCTCGCCTTCTGCCGCAGATGGTTGGATCGCTTGGGAGAAAGTAAATACTTGATGGCTCTGAAGAATCTGTGTGACTTGGGCATTATAGACCCATATCCACCATTATGTGACATTAAAGGATCATACACAGCACAATTTGAACATACCATACTGTTGCGTCCAACATGTAAAGAAGTTGTCAGCAGAGGAGATGATTATTAAACTTAGTTCAAAAGCCACCTCAACGTTGACCTTTATTTTTAAGCTTTGTTGGATTACATTATACCAGATTTAATGTGCAACATATTGTTTGTTGTTAACAGTGGACTTACGTAATACTTTTATCCATGTTTCTAAAAGAAATTTGATCACAGGTGAACCTTCTAATGTAATTAACTGAGGAAAAAGTTCTCAAGATTTTCAGAAATGTTAACTGTTTATCTCCCCCATCTAGGAAAATGCTAGAGCTCAAATTAGTTTGGAATGAGTTGCACATTTTGTTTTGGACACTTAAAAGATGCTTTTCAGGTATTTATATTACCATATTCCTACTTTGATGCTTTGAATGACTACAACCAATTCTGCACCTATATACCCTCTGGTATTGCTTTTTAACCTTCCTGAAATCCATTTTCTAAAAAAAAAAAAATAAAGACATTTTCAGATCTGAGAGCTACACTTCAATGTCTGTGGTTATAATTTTGGATAGCCAAACTTAATGTAAGGAGATTGAGAGCCTACTGTCTGGATTGTAGATTTCTCTACACTAATACTTAGTGACGTGATGGCTAAAACAAAAACTACAGATGCGTAAACCAGAGTTATTTTCTTTAGGAATATTTTTATTAGCATGTGTCAATCCTATTCGTATCAACAAGGCCCAATGTTTGAAAGCATGAATTTAAATAGGAACATTTTACTAACATGAAACTTTGATTAGTAAAATAAGAATGTTTAGATTCTTTATCCAGTGTTAGTTTTTACTAATTAGAAGACCAAAAGGACATTTAAACCCTCAACAGGGAAAAAAAATATCAGGGAAACTGCTCATGTTTGGATCTTGTTCTAGTTAGAATAAAGCTGAACTGGAATTACATATTTTGATAAATGAGCTGGCTTAGATTCTAGATCTGGGTAGCAGTTCAGGAAGTAAGGTTAGGGAGATCTAGCAGTTGTGAGCATTACTAGAATGTAATTATGTATTGTTAAAACCAAGCCCCACTATCAATCTTTAGAATTGCTTGAATTCCTACCTGCAAATGATTTGTTGAGAGTGTTCCAATGTAATTTCAAAACTCTTGTGTACCAAGGTAAAAGCCTTAATTTGTATGCTTCAGCACAAAATGATTTTATTGCCTCTGGGATGCTGTTTAGTTTGTATTTTATTAACAGTGTTTCTCACAGTAAGAAAAATTTATGGCTTCTGTACCTAGGTCATTTATTACATTAAAAAGCTGCTCTTTCAGCATTGGAGCTATGTATGAATGTTTTCTTGTGGGATAAATACAATCTAGTTTCTAGCCATATGAGCCATGTTCAGTATGGTGCTAATAATGTTCAATAGCTACCTTCCAATTATTTCTCCATGTTCTATAATTTTGTGCTAGTGATAGAATTAAAATTCATGGCTGGACATGTTACAGGGCTTGGGCCCTTCAGCTAATTCCTTCAAGTCCATACCTTTTTTGATGACAACTATAAAGTACGTATCTTGATTTCTAAGCCTTGAAATTTAAAATTGATCCTGAGTCAGAATTTTGGCACTTCATAAGACTTTTCAGCACTTATGATACAGAACTGCTGGAAGCGTTAGTATCAACGCATACCCCTGGACTGGCTGTAAGGGACACAATCTTGTAAATAGGAAAGCTGTCACTTAAGAGAAAACTGTATTGTTTACTTACTGGCCATGTATATCTTGAAATAATTTTGACATGTTTACAATAATGTACCCTTTATTGGTTACAAACTACTAGTTTGATGTTTAATAGTGCCTTTAGTAAATTATTTTACAACCAAAGCATGTTGTTTTTTGTTAGATCACCTTAGCAAGATTAAAGGGATTTTAAGTCACTTTCTTTCCTATGGATTTATACATTCAAATACACACTGCTATACCATTATACAACTGCTCAACATTTCTTTTGACTGTTAGTGATTGTTGTTATAACCCATATGACCCACAGCCAACTCTCCAGGTTTTCAGAGGCATTAAATTATCTTGCAGAGCAGCTTGTAGATTCAAAACTTGTATCTTAATGGTTTGGCAGTGCAACTTCCTACCTGTAGGCCACCAGAGTTCAATGACTAAGTGGTAAGAAAAAGTAGTACATCCACTCCTCCATGTGCTTGGATTCCAAGGATCAAGCCATTAATGTGCATTTAAGAGTTGTGCAGAAATGGGGGAGAACCTATTACTTAACAGCTAAACCACTGAAAATAATAAACCTAGCCAATTGGACACAACCTCTTACCTATCAGAGCAAGTGTGCACTGTGGTATCATCAATGTATAATTTTTTATTTTTACCGTGGCACATGCCTCCTGTAAGCTACTGAGATAAGTCTAAGGAGTAGAGGGTCTCAATTTTCACAGGCCAAAATGGGGGGGGGGGGGGGTGGGGGGGGGGTGCAAAGTTTAAAAAAAAACACACAAAACAACTGTCCCTGTCGGGGGAAAAATAATAGACTCAGTTGTACTGTCCATATAAATCTTTAATGAGGTATAATTATGTAACAATTGAGGTAACAACTTGCATAGCTGTTTTTATAAAAATGATTGTAAACCAAAGCCATTTTATACTCAAACTGCATTTTTGGCACAAATGATTTGTCTGTACAGTTACATGTTCTCATTGCACTTCATTATCAGCTGCCTCCATTAATTTTCAGAAATTTAAAGAAACATTTGCCAGCTGAAAGTTATAAATGATCTAGTTAATACTGAGCCGTTTCATAAGTTATCTGTATCTACAGAGGATAGCTGCCTCCCCTTTCTGGATGTTAAAGAAGTTAGGGTTAGTTTCATAGAATTTTTCCAAGTTATGTGGAGGCCTGGTGGATGAGTTTGTGAGCAACTTATACCTCCTAGTATTTGCATTTTCCTAGCAGTAAGGAATCAACTATATTCTGTGAACATGAAATACTAGATGTTACCCAGTTGTCAATTTTGAGTGATTCTCTGCCCTATGCAATTTTCTTAATTTATCTGTATTAACTATAAACCTCAAGTTAAAATACAGTACAGTGTCTTTAAAAGAGTGAATCATAAATAAAATGAGTTCATACCAAAGTAAATATTTTTATGATACTGCCAGACAAATCATAACCTCCAGCCATCATTCTGTGTCTTGTCCATAGTACCAAAGTTGACTTAGAGATGCCTTTTTTATAAAGTTGCCATTCTCATTTGGATATTTGTGCCAAATAAATAACAATTATTGATATTTTTTTAAAAATTAATTCCATTAGTCAAAGTAATATCTGTTCTGAGTCTTGAGACAGAAAGCCTGAGGGATTCTCAAGAATTAGGTGATAATCCTGATATACTTTGAATGTAGTGGTTCAACTCCCTGCAAGGGGGCACAGGTGAGTTTAATAAACAAGTAGCCTGAAATACCCATTTTTCTTTTGGTAAGATCGTATTAGTGAAGAATATGTCTCATTTTTTATTAAAAATCTGTATAGAAAATAGTTAAAAAGTAATATGTATATAAAATGATGCAATCTGAACTTTGGTAGAAAATTGCAAAAATTTATGATCTGAGTCAGTTAAGACATCAAAAATATCAAGAGAGGTAACACCAGTCTGAGGTATTTTTTCGAGTTTAAAATTCCCAAGTACTTTGGAAAGTTTGGGTTACCTCGTATTAATAAACAGTTATTACCAATTTTAATTGTCTCTGTAAAAAAAGAGCTTTGCTGTATAATAGATACAAAATACAGAAACATAGTGTGCACTGATTCCTAAGTTAAAAAAAACAATGTAATTAAAAATGTAAATCAGATCCTTTAACAAGTATGCATACAAATCACAAAAAGGAAGCCAAATGTCTTGGAATCAGCTAGAGGTTTCATTATTACAGTCATCAGCTTCTTTACTGGGATGTTGGCTACCAGGTAGGAGCTCTGGAGGCAAGATTTTAGAATGTCCATTCTCAGTAATTCGCTGGGTATAAAACAGGATATAAGCTTGGGCCTTGCATACTTCATCCATGGTACACATACTTAACTTGGAATCATTGCAGTGTACCCAGAACCCTAAAGAGAAGAAAAAAATACAGGTGTTTCTTAATGGAAATCAGAAACATAAAATCAATACCCAGGTGGAAGCAGGAGTCAAAAATTCAAATAGCATTTTTTCACTGGATTAGTCTCATGCTAAAGCCCAGGGATGTCAATTTAAAGATTAAGGGTTACCTGACTCAAACCCTGGTATTTTCAACACCTTCATATGCACGTTGCATGATGACTAAGGAAAACTGAAGACAACTTGATACTTTTAAATTATGTTAGCAAAAATACAGAATATACCACAGACAAGAAAATAAACATACCTATCTTTGTAGGGCAGACTTAAGAGAAAAGGATGTTGTATACTTTAGGAAAGTTATCAGGAACCCAGAGGGTCAGTGAAGAAGCAGCAAACTCAGCCAGGTAGGTTTCTATACAGTGACTGCAACAATGGGCTTAAGCAAGGTGGACCATGAGGCTGGTCCAGGATTGGGCAGAGTGTGTTCTGTTGTTCACAGAATAGCTGTGAGTAAATGGCATCAACAAGATCTGACAGTATACTGAAGAAATGGGAGAATATAGACAGACTATGCTGTAAAAAACCCATATGTTGCATTAAAAATATCATTAACACATTGATGCACACTTAAAAAAAAGTAACGACCATGCTTAGAAACACATTTTGCCGTCATTTGCGGCAACGTGTTAATGTGTCCTGAAGAAAATGAAGTTTCAGAGATTAATAACCTTCTGTAGGGAAAGCAAGTTCATTTACTGTCAATGAAAAATAAAGACTGGGAAGTATATTACTACAAAATTACGTACCTCTATTTTAGAAGTAGTTTCACGTTATTGAGTGACTGATTAAACTGATACTCTCTTTAATTCCTGGTTTACCAGTTAATGTTTGTGCTACCAATCATAAACGTTAGATGCCTTTGAGTATGACTCAGAGTGGACCCTATGTATGAACAATGAGTCTGAACCCTGTCCTATCCTGTGTCATCCTCACACTTCCTGACACACTAGAGCCCACCGCAGCAGTCACCATGTCAATCCTTGTACCTGGTGGAGGGTCACCTTATCCTTCACTGACCCTCCACCATTCAAGCAGCATGTCCTTCCCAGCAACAAGCCTGAAGAAAAGGCTCATTTTCCTTCCTTCCAAAGAACATTCTCGCTGCATCCTCTCCAAGACGTAATTTTTCTTTGGGCTGTCCACGCGATGTTTGGTGGTAGTCTCCAACCCCAAAGCTCAAAGGTGTCTTCTGTCAACCCTATTTACTGTCCAGCTCTTAGCTGCATAGCATGCAGTTTAGTGTTAGTATTTTTCTTTTTTATCCACAATGTTTCTGTGCCTTATGTGTTAAGGAGCAGGGGGAAGGGATGTTTCATTCTTCTTCATAAGGTAATGAAAGGGGAACTTAAAAGTGAAAACTGCAAAGATGTTGCTATCTGTGCTTGCTTGCTGTGAACACTGTTCTAAGAGGTCAATGAAGCAATAAGTAAATGGAAGTGATTTTATATGATCAACTGTAAACTCAAAGGTTTGTTCCAGGTTATCTTATAAATCCACATTTCCCTTAAGAGTGCTGTCAACAAAATCAAATGAAATCAAGTAGTAAACATAGGAACTGTTCTTAAAGTGTGCCTTTAAAATACCATTATGTTAGATTTTTTATCTATCCCTATACCTTGATAGCACATACCTCTTGAAAAACACACATTTCAAAACAATGAGATACCATCTCATCCCAGCAATAACAGCAAAGTTCAACAGGGCAGCAAACAACAAATGCTGGTGAGGCTGTAGAGACATTGGAACTCTTATTCACTCCTGGTGAGAACATAAAATACTACAAGCACTACGGAAGGCAGTCTGGCGCTTTTTCAAAAGTTGGAAACAGAATTAACATTTGACCCAGCAATTCCACTACAGGGAATATATCCTCAAGAAATCAGAGCAAGGGGAACTCTGGTGGCCTAGTGGCAAGAAGCTGCACTGCAATCCCAGAGATACGCGGTTAGAATCCACCAGATACTGCCGGAGAAGGAGGGGCCATCTCCTCCTGTACCAGTCAGATCCGATTTGACGGTACACACACACAAAAAAAAATCAGAGCTGCAACTCAGCTTATGAATGCACAACATGTTTAATGTCGCACAATTCAAAAAACAACGTGAAAAACATTACATAACGTGGTAAGCCTGGAAGGTATGCTGAATGAAGTATCTCAGTCATAAAGGGGCAAATACACTGCTATTACACTTGATCTTAGCCAAAAGGCCAAGAAGTGGTAAATACACCGCTATTATAAAATAGGACAGACAGGAGGATTAGGGGATGAAAAGGAAAAGAGTGGATGGATAATAGACACTGCACTGAAATAGTTGAGGGGAAGAAATGCTGATAGGAATATATGACTAGGCATATATATGACAACCTGGAACAAGAGGTGCATTATTGGTTAGTGGACTGGGGGAGGGAAGAAAATAAACAATGAATTTATACACACACACACACACACACACACACACACACACACACGGTGATGACACATACAGGTCTCACCTGGGAGACTACACAGCAATCAGACTGACTGTATCTGGGGAAAGAACTGATGGAGAAGCTCAAGATCAACAATACATTATTTTGACAGTAGGCCATCAATTAATCATTTCCAAGTTCAAATTTAAGCTGAAGGATATGAAAAAAGTTCAAGAGAACGAAAATATGACCTTGTGTCTATCTACTGAATTTTAAAAAAATCTCATGATGCACTAAATATTAATGATCAAAAGACCAGTTGAGTTGTGGGATGGTATCAAGGATATGAAGAAAGCAAACATTACAAAGAGAGGAGAAAGAAAAAATCAAAATGAGTGTCAGAAAAGACTGAAACTTGCAGTAGGAAGAGGGAGGAAAGTTGCAACTTTATAAGGGCAGGAAAGTATCAGTATAATGTTAATGTGGACAGTGTTGGAATTGTAAAATTCAAAGAAGAATACACTCAACTTTATTCAAGGTAAAAGAACTGAAAAATTCAAGTCTTGATTACCAATACGGGATTCTATGGGCAAAATAGTGACTAGTGCAGGAAACAAAGACATACGGAATACACAGAGTCACTATACCAAAAAGACGTATTGCAATGGGAAAGTCTGCTGTTAGGGACCTCTTTAAAGTACTAAAAAGCAACGGTGTGTCTCTGGAGACTAAGGTGCGTCTGGTACAGGCCATGGTCTTCGCAATCACTTGTTATGCATCAGGGAGCTTGACAATGAACAGGGTGGAGAGAAGAATTGACGCTTTTGAGCTTTGGTGTTGGAGAAGAGTGCTTAGAGTGCCATAGACTGCTAAGAGAACAGATTCATCTTGGAGAGGGTTAAGCTGGGCTGCTCCTTGGAGGCAAGGATTCTGAGGCTTTGTCTGACATACTTTGGTCATGTTGTAAGGAGAGACTGGTCCTTGGAGAGGGACATCATGCTTGGGAGGGTGGAGGGCAGGCTCAGGAGGGGAAGGCCCTCTGGGAGGTGGATTGATTCGGTGACTGGGGTAATCGGGATGAGTGTGTCGGAGACAATGAGACTGGCACAGGACAGAACAGAGTTTAAAGCTGTTGTACATAGGGTCGCTATGAGTCACAAGTGACTCGACGGAACATAACAACATACCAAAAGAATCAATGATAAAGAAGTTCAAACTTCAATGAAGGTAATGGTGAAAAAATAAGGCCCCAGGAATTGAGGGAATACTAATTTACATGGTTCTAGAAATAGCCTTGGACATGCTCATTAATCTATGCCAAGAAATTTCAAAGACTGAATGTAAGAGATTCACATTCCCATTTCAAAAAAAGGTGACCTAACAGAATGTGGAAATTATCTTACAATATTTTTGTTGCTGTTATGTGCCACTGAGTTGCCTGTGACTCACAGCAACCCTTTGCATGTAAAATTTTACTGAAGATGATTCAGGAACAGTTATAACAGTAAGTACATGGACAGCAAATTTTCAAAAATCCAAGTCAGATTCAGAAGTAGATATGAGATGAGAAATATCATTGCTGATGAATGATGGATCTTAGCTGAAAGTAGAGAATATCAGAAGAACTGTTTGTGCTTTACTGAACACTCAAAGCCATCTGACTGTGTGGATCCTTACAAATTATGGATAATACTTAAAAGAATAAGAATCCCATATGGTTAGCACAGGAATCCAGAATTAAGGTTGCATAGAGAAGTGTACTTGGGGTGGGGGGAAAGGGATGGGGGGATTGTATACTAATGAAGGAATTTTTTTTTCTTTTTCTTTTTGGAGAGGGGAGCGAACTGGTGGGGAGGGGTGGGCAGGGAGAAAAGTGTGGCAATGAATGAATGGAAATCCAAAACTCCTGTAAATGTCTATTAAAATTAAAAAAAGAAGAAGAAAAAAAAAAGAATGAGAATCCCAGAACACTTAATTATGCTCATATGAAACCTACACCTAGACCAGGGAAAAGTGCAAACAGATCAAGGGAACACTGCATGGTATAAAATCAGGAAAGGTGTACAGGGTTTCCCTTATCTGTATGCAGAGCAAATCACTGGAAAAGCTGGATTCTATGAAGAACATACAACATCAGGACTAGAGAAAGATTCATCAACAACCTGTGTTATGCAGATGACACAATCTGCAGAAAATGACGAGGACTCAAAGCACTTAATATGCCCTTCATTATAGATTATCACAACAAGAAGAAAAATACTACTGGACCAACAGACCACATAATCATAGATGGAGAAAAGACTGAAGTTGTCAATGACTTACTTTCACTTGGATTCATAATCAAAAGATGTGCTGCACTGACATTAGTCATGGATCTCTCCAAGAGCATGGATGTCAGTTTAACCACTATGATGAGCCTAATACAAGTCATAGTATTTTCAATTTCTTCTTTTATTTCTGAAAATTGGACTATACATAAGGATGAAAAAAGAATCCTTCTAAGGTTTGCTGCTAGAGAAGAGTACTAAATATTCTATGGACTGCCCAAAAAATTTAAGTCTCTTGGAGCAGGTGCATCCAGGGTGCTCTTCAGTGGCAAGGATGGTGAAACTCCATCTCACAAACTTTGGGTTATCTTGGTCAGGAGTGGCTTAGTCCTTGGGAAAAGACATGATGCTGAAAAAGCTGGTAGGTCAGAGAAAGAGAGTAAGACTTTAAATATCAACAAGATGGACTAACACAGCAACTTTAACAGCGGGTTCAAACACATGAGAGACCCTGAGGATGGCCAGGGTTCAGATCTGCTAAATCATATGGTCTCTATGAATTGTGGTCAAGTGGACTGTGCTTAACAACAAAGTCCTTAAATTATCAAAACTAATGCAAATTAAATGGGGTTTTTTTGGTACAAACCCTCTCGTTTAGTTTTTTTATAAGAACAATGAAGCAAAAGCAGACAGGCTGAAGACAATCTAGAAAATAGTGAAAAGCTCTGCTTCAGAAAATTGACTGGAATTTCAGAAAACACTAAGCCTGAATACCAGCTTCCAAGTTGAAACCAGGAGGAAATAGTTTTTCCCCATCCATATATACCTCCTTCAGAATTATAGCAGTAGGCAGTGTAGTGTCCAGAGCCAAATCCTTTGCCATGGTGCATGACAACAGCAGATAAATCGTAGATAAAACATTCTGGTCTGAGGGATTTAAGAGTCTCCTTGCAGCAATAGGGCTCCATGTTTAAAATTTCCTCAAAGCCAACATGAACACCAATCTTTTCTCGGTTATTTCGTCCCGACCACCTGTGGGAAAAAAATCAGGATGACACTGGCAACAAAATCCAGGGAAAATAATTATGTACTTAGTCTAAACAGCCTGGTAATAGAAAGCCTCAGAACATAACATGATCATATAATAATGTAAAGATAAAAACTTTCAGAAAATTATTTGTCATTTGAGCAAAAGCTTACAAAGAAAATTGGTAGCTACTTTCTGTTTTGTGATAGCATGCGAAGGCAACTCTGAAGGTAGAATTTGTTCTTAGGAAACAATCTTTATTGGCCTGGTGTGGAGAAACCAAACCAGGCACACCCCTTAATCCTCAGAACACTTTAGAGCTTTTTAGACTAGTAAAATACAGACCTGTGACCCTTCACTTTATAAGGCAGCATAATACCCGTTAGTGACAGAACTCAATGTAGTATTTTTTCCTCAATCTGCTAGTTCATGTTTCCCATTAATAGAACAAAGCACAGCAAACATTGTTTTTATCATACATTTATGAACTGGTGCTACAGGGGAACTAACATATGGTAGTTTTTTCAAGAGATTTATAATCCACCATGTGGTAGTCAGAGACAAAACGACTGACAGATAAAAATAGGATAATATTAAAAAGTATACAAACATGAGGTTCAGATTAACAAGAAAGCCAGTCGGAAAAGGAGAAACACGAACTGGTTTTTGAGAAGAAAAAATGGAATTGGTATTATATAAAGTATTTTGGAACTAAAGGGGAGTCTTATAAATTATGTCATAGGATAAACCAGAAATCTTCTCATGCTTTCCCCATGGCATTAAGTGTATTTAAAAGAATCCTGTCTCCAATACACTTATGGCTTTAGCAAAAATAAAAAACGAGGCCAGAAAATAGTAGAATCATTTAACTTGAGAAGCTCCTAATATTTCACCTACCATGTCTTTTATGTCATATTCAAACCTTAAATTACTATGTTAACAAGTTATTTGTAAACCATCTAACTAAAAAAATATTTACTCATTCTTTTGACAGGTTTGGGACTCAGCTTTTTTATGTTGAAGGATAAAATTACAAGAATGAATAAAATACTATACTTAAAATTTATAGTTTCTGGGAGCTCTGGTGGCCTAGTGGCAAGAAGCTGCACTATAATTCCAGAGGTATGAGGTTCGAATCCAGCAGATGCTCTGCTGGAGAAGGAGGGCCCATCTCCTCCTTTATCAGTCAGATCTGATTTAACGATACACACACACAAATAATAAAATAAAAATAAATAAACTTTTAAAAAAATTTATAGTTTTGACTACTTAGAGAAGTGAATATATGGGAAGGCACACAAAAGAACTCCTACAGAACTAGACATTTTCCATGTCTCCTATGTCTTCAAAAGCCAAGATGTGCCTCTCCATTTTCCAATTTTCCTCTTTTTCAAAGGTAATAAAACCTGAATTCTAAATATTTCTGTTTTGTATAAGCTATTCCATATAGCTTATGCAGCTTTATTTTATACTTCAAAATAATATTACTTAATAAAATTAATTTTGTTAAAATTCACTATTTAACACACATTTTAAAGGAGAAGTATAAATACATATTACTATTGCTAGGTGCCACAAGTGCCTAGTATGACTCATAGAGACCCCATGAACAAAAGATCAAAACCCTGTGCTCTCCTGTGCCATCTTCACACTTCCTGCCATCTTCACACTTCCTGACACACAAGAGCCCACTGTGGTAGTCACCGTGTAAATTCACCAGCTTTAGAGTCTTCCTCTCCTTCACCTACCCTCCACTCTCCCCAGCATAATGTCTGAGAAACAGCCCCTCCTGGCATCATGCCCAAAGTATGTGAGGTGAAGTCTCGTCATACTTGCTTCCAAAGAACACTCCGGCTGCACCCTCTCTAAGACATTCTCTCTTTGTAGACCATGAGATGTGTAGTGCTCTTCTCCAGCTAAAAGGCATCAATTATTTTTCTGTCAGACTTACTCATTTTCAAGCTCAGATGCACAGCAAGTGATCAGAAGGACTATGGCCTGAATTAGATGCACCTCAGTTCTCAAACTGACATCACTACTCCTCATCCCTAACTGGGGATTTACCCAATGCAGTGTCTCCTTATTTCCTGACTGCTTATACCAAGGGTTTTAACTGTGGATCCAAGCAAGATGAAGCTGTTCAGTTTCAATCTCCTCTCCATCCAGCATGTTGCCTATCTGTTTAGTGGTAAGAATTTTTGTTTTCTTGACACTGAGATGCAATCCATACTAAAGGCTGCATTCCTTGATCTTCTGCAACAAGCGCTTCAAGCCCTCCTCACTTTCAGCAAGTACAGTTGTATCATCTCTATGAAGTAGGATACTGATGGGTCTCCCTCTAATCCTTCACTTTCAGCAAGTACGGTTGTATCATCCGTATGAAGTAGGATACTGATGGGTCTCCCTCTAATCCTGATACCACACTCCTCTTCAGAGTCCAGCTTATCAGATAATTTGCTCAGCATACAGATTGAATAGGTATGGAGTTAGGATACAACTCTGACTCACTCCCTTCTCAATTTTATACCATGCAGTGCTCCCTTGCTCTGCTCACACAACAGCCTTCTGGTCCAGGTATAGTTTCCACATGAGCACAGTTGTATTTAAAAGTCAACTGGGTCCTGCCTGAGAGTCTCCAGCTTGGAGCAGTTGGATTCTGGAGGGTAAGATGTTTTGATTTACTTGAAAGTTGAGTGTAAACTGTTTGGGTGTTTTTTATTTTGTTAACAAGCAAGTGTAAGCTGACTGGCCATGCTGTGGGCTGGCAGTTTCTTTTTTAAGCAATCAGAATCTGGTGGGCAGGCCTTTGTATTTAAAAGTGGGCTGGGTCCTGCCTGAAAGTCATAAATACACATATAAAAAAACAGACAAAGAAATATCAAGGATATGTCAACAGACAAGACTTCTATTTGTATTCAAAGTAGCTAACAATAAGAAGACACCATCAGAGAAGCTATCTCCTGGCAATCCTCCCTTCAACCTCTGGCAGGAAGTAAACTGACACAAAAATGCCCCTGAAAAGAAAAAAAGGAAGTTCATGTCCTACCAATATGAACTGAATGGTTAGTCTTCAATACACAAAAAATATAAAGTATTCACCAAAGGCGACATTCAGATGGCTAACAAGCACATGAAAAAATGTTCAAAATCCCTAGCTCTAAGAGAGATGCAAATTAAAACAACTATGAGATATCATCTCACCCCAGTCAAAATAGCAAAATTTAA
>NW_006399818.1:1170092-1196706 GCF_000299155.1 Elephantulus edwardii
AAGTAGCTAAGAGAATACGCCATCCCCTTTTCCTTATGAATCAGGGTGAAGTCTCTCTCAGGGAGGAGTGATAGGGAATGGCAAAGGACACACCTGACAAAGGAGATTAATCAGAACTGGCTTTGACAGGCAATGTGGCAATTGGACAATTAAAACAGACACTCAAGGGGGGAAAAAAAGAAGAATGAACTGGGGAGGAAGGTAGAGAAAACGGGGTGCAACAATGAATTAATGGAATTCCAAAATCTCTGTAGATGTTCATTGAAATGAAAAATAAAGAAATTAAAACAAACAAAAAACCAACCCCAAAATCTCTGTAAATGTTCATTAAAACTAATAAAATGTAATAATAATAATAAGTATAACCAATACTAGTGAGTATTGTTGTTAGGTGCTTTCAAGTAAAATATACCTCACAGCAACTCAATAAATAACACATCTGGCCCCTGTCCTGTCCTATCCTATCCTTACAATCTCTGACACTTCAAGCCCCTTGTGTCTTGTGACAGTCACTGTGCCAATCCACCTCACTGAAGGTCTTCTCCTTCACTGACTCTCCAAGCATGATGTCCTCTCTTGATGGAATAATCCCTCCTAGCAAGATGAAGCTTCATCATCCTTGCCTCTACTAACAAGCATTCTGCTGCACCTTCTCCAAAACATATCTGTTTATTCTTTTGGTAGTTCACAGGATGTTCAGCACCCTTCTCCATCTAAGACCATAGATCAAAGGCATCCTTAATTCTTCTATCATCCTTATTTACTGTCTATTTCAGAGCTTTCAGATGCACAGCAAGTGATTCAAAATATCATGACTATAATCAGCCACACCTTAGTCTTTAAGTTGACACAATTACTCTTCAGTAATTTTGAGAGGCCCTTGACAGATCTGCGTAATGCAAAATGCTTCTTGATCTTCTGTCTGGTGGTACCAAGTGTGCAGATTGTGGGTCCAAGTATATCAATCTTTTTTCCATCTATACAATGTTGCTCACTGACCCAGTGTTGAGGATTTCTGTACTCTTGGCATTGAGATGCAGTTTGTGCTAAAAGCCTGTCTGCTCTCTGAATCTCCAGTATCGCCGCAGGAAGAGGAGGAACCACCCTTTTCTATCTTTGGGCCTGAGGACCTTGCGGCACGCACCAGCACCAAAGATTCAGCTGAACCACCCCTTGTGCCATAAAAATTCCCATCTGGGAGATTATCCTGTTATGCCACGGTGGGCCTCAGCTGTACCCAGAGAAGGCTATACTACACCATGATATTCATTAGGCCTTACTGTCTTTAGGGTTAACAGCTAGAGGTACACCACCAACCCATCAGCTCACTGTACTGGGGAATGATTGCTGCTAATTACTTTGTAGCTCAAATAGGTATATGCTTGCTTATTTATGGTGTGCTCTTTGTAGTAAGCGCCTGTCTTTCAATTCGCTGTTTTAGGGTAACTTGAGGGTTGCTGTGATGCTGGATGCTACTCCATCTGTGTTCCAAATGCCAGAGGGCCCCCCATGATGGACAATTTTCAGCAGAGTTCACAGATTAAGAGAGATTAGACTAGTTGGTAAGTAACTGTGAATACCACTAACCTGAATCGTTTGAGATGCAGTCTGAGAACCTGAGGTAGATGGCATATCATTAGCTGTTTCTGGGCCTCTGTGAGTATAACTGGCTTTGAGGAAAACTTCCTCCGCTTTGCTGTAATATCAAAAAGAGACTGAGAATTAAATATGAGAATACATGGAAACTCGAGGCAAATTTTTTAATACATTCCTAACATCTACTTTGTAACAGGCATTGTACTATTGGGCTAGAGATTAAAAAAATGCAGATTTTATCCTCCAGAAATTTATGCTATAATTAAAAGAGATGGAAATATAAACAGGTACATGATGTAATAGTAACCATGTAAATAAAGCAATAATAGTATATTTAAGAACAGATTTGTTGTGCAACTTAATTGGAAAGGTTATTTTCTTTTTCTTATGAAAGCCAATATAGGAGGCGCTCTGATGGCCTAGTGGTAAGGAGCCGTGCTGCCATCCCAAACACACATGGTTTAAATCTACCAGCTGCTCCACAAGACAAAGATGGGGCAATCTCCTCTCATGTTTTCAGCCTCTAAAAACCTGGTGGAGGGTCAGCGCTGAGTTGTTCTGACTCAATGACACATAATAAATATACTTTAAATAATGTCTTACAAGCCTCTTCATTACAAAAAGTTTGGGGACATTTAATTTACTAAGGCTAATCCTGATTCAGACCATAATCTTCACAATTGCTTGTTATGTGTCAGAGAGCTAGGGATGACAGAAGGAGAACTGCTACCTTTGAGCTGTGGTGGTGGTGAAGAGTTTTGAATATACCATGGAGCTAGGAGATCAAACAGGTTCATCCTAGAGAAGGTGAAACCAGGCTACTCCTTGGAGGCAAGGATTCTGAAGTTTCATCTGACATACTTTGAACATGTTAGAAGGAGGGGCATCATGCTTGAAAAGTTGGAGGGACAGCACACGTCAGGAAAACCCTCAATGAGACAGAGTCAGTCACTGGGGTAACAGGGGTAGGTGTGTCAGAGACCATAAGGATGGCACAGAATAGAGCGGGATTTAGGGCTCCTGTATGTAGGGTTGCTATGAGTTGTAAGGGACTCAACAGCACATAACAACAATCAGTTCTGAGGGTGTAGTGTGTCTAATATTACGGGCTTCTACAAGCCTCAGAAGTGGTGGGTCAAACCCAACAGGTGCTCTGCAGAAGAAAGATGGACAATTTCTTCCTGTAAATATTTATACCCTAGTAAATCCATTAAAGGTTTAACATAATTTGTGATTAACTTGATGGCAATGGTTTGGTTCTTTTGGTCCTTTTGCTGCCGTTGTGTTCTTCCCTTTTCTTAACAGAAGCCAAAGAAAATGAAGTCTTAGCTTTTCAATGATGGACAATGGCCCCAAAGAACAGACCTTTGCCCTTTCTAAACTGGAAAGTCCCTTACTAACTGTGTGGCTTGCATTCTTCTATCATTATCTTAGATGAGTGGAATTCTGGCATTCTTTTCTATTGTCCCCTCTGCTTCTCTGGAGGTCAAGGGCCCTGGTAGTGCAGTGGATAAATGCTCAGTTTCTAACCAAAAGTGTGAGTATATCAGCTGCTCTGGAGGAGAAAGATGTAGCATCAGTAATCTTACGGTCGGTATTTGAGTGCTTAACTTATGTACTACCAAGGCTCCTTTGTCATATGTGTATGTATATAAACACATAAGAAAACAAACATACGTACATATCTATTCTTTACAGCACTATTCTGACGTGCAGCAAAATATACATAAAACAAGCATTCCATTCAGCAAGACAGAATATGCTTTCCTTTTGCTACTTTATTCTGGCTCCTGGATTAAACTTATTTTATAACTCTATTGTTTCCACAATGGCAACTGGAACAAAAAGACATCAAATGCCATCAATAAGGCAAAACAAATACATACTTTGTAAATGCCAATTATAAAATAGTGGTGTCCAATTCATGAATTTCTTTCAATGAATTAAAATAATTTTTTTAACTACTACTTGGAAATTTCCTCTAGCTCCCTCCATTTGCTTTTTACAGCATAAAGAATTTTCTGATTGTACTCACAGACAGTAAGCAATGCTTGTGACAACAGTGCAACAGGAGTTGAACTGCTAACCCCGAAGTGTTGCTTCTCTGGTGATTTGCATTCACCAGCAGCTCTGGAGTAAAAACACAGGCAATCTCCTCTCATGCCTCAACCTGCCCCGGAACACTGGAGGATCAATTACAAGTCAGGTCAGATTAGAAGACAATGAGTTTTAGTCTGTACTCACAGTTACACTGGTCACATATGTAGATTTTTCCCTCTAAAGCTTCAGTTTCTGTGAATTTGGCCAGCATTTCAGTAACAAGGCATGGCTGAGAAGCAGAATCTTTTCCACTACACTGGTATCTTTCTGGAAATTCCAGTGACAGATCCCAGAAGGGTTCTATGGTATTTGACTTACTGTCACACGCAAGACATGTAACCTGCAAATGAAAATATTAATGTCTCAAGATTACAATCCTTCCATCAAAACACTTATTCTTTCTTTGGCAATCACTATCAATAAAGAAATTTTTCATCTGAAAATATGCCATTAAAATTCAGACTAAAATATCGGGAAATTTGAAAATTATTACCATTTTCTCTTCTAAAAGATTTCCATAAAACCCTCAATGTCTTGGTGGGCTTATACTATTGAGGGTTCAATTAAGCTCCAAGGGCAGTTGTCAAATTAGTCTCAAATTCAAAATATATATGCATGTATATAGGGAGCTCTGAGATGGGGTAGGGAGGTATGCTGCTAAACCAAAGGCAGGCTGTTCAAATCCATCAGCTACTATTCAGGAGAAAGATGGGCAATCTCCTTCAATTCAATTTACAGTCTTTGAAAACCAACTGCAGGGTCAGCTATGAGTGAGTTCCAACTTGGCAGCACAGAACAAGAGCAGGTTTATCTATGACATATGGATACTCAATACTATATATTCAGGCTCAAGCGTTTGCTTTTTCTCCTTCCGTATCTAATTTTTTTCTCTCCCTAAATCCTTATACCTCCTAACTCAATCTACCTTGTTAACCATGACACACACAAAACTTTTAGAATGTTTTTACTATGTAAATTTTGAAGCCCTAACAACTACTAGTTTCAAAAGAAATGTGCATTTGTCCTTCTGTATTAAAACTCTTGTACTTAAAGCTTCTGTAGGGGTCATTATCTCACTTAAAGAATACATGAAAATCCTTATCCAAAAACTGGTATTATAGAGAAATAGGGCAGTTAGAAGAATTTAAACATGTCCCAGTCACAAAGGGACAAATATTGCATGGTGCCACTGTTGTAGAATGGGACTGTCCTTGGGGTTGGGGAGAAACTGAGTAAGATGGGTTCAATAATGTATGCTGCACTGAAACAGAGAAGGGAGAAAACTGTTTAAAAGAGATATGTGATTAGGTATTTCTGTCATGACAGGAGTCTAGAGCGAGGGCTACATGGTGGAGTGGACCTGGGGGAGGGTTTGTAAAATAATGAAAGAATCTTTTCTTTTACTTTTCCAAGAGGGTAATGTCTGGTGGGGTGGAGCCTTGGGAGGGGACAAATCTACAACAATGAATGAATGGAAATCCAAAGCCTCTGTAAATTTTCACTGAAATTAATAACAAATTTAAATTAAAAAAAAAGAATTAAGTTAGAGTAAGGATGGCAATGGAACCACCTTACCCTCTGTAACTTGATTTGTGCCACTATTAGAACCTCTACTCAGAATATTATTGCTTTTCAATTTTTGACTCATGTACTTTTAACTTGTTAGTTAAATTTGTATCTTCTAGGCTGCAACACTTCCATGATACATCTTCAAGGATATGAACATGTACGGCTAAGCACAACTGATAACAGTGCATCTAAATTCCAAAATCAATCTCCATAATAGTCTATGTGCTTCCTGCCAAGGGGGCCCTTTAGAGTAGTGAGAGAAGACATTCACTCTGAAACCCACAGAGTCCCTTTTCAGCAGGAAGTAGCTAAGAGAATACGCCATCCCCTTTTCCTTATGAATCAGAGTGAAGTCTCTCTCAGGGAGGAGTGATAGGGAATGGCAAGGGACACACTGACAAAGGAGATTAATCAGAATTGGCTTTGACAAGCACTGTGGCAATTGGACAATTAAAACAGACATGGGGGGAAAGAAGAAGGAACTGGGGAGGGTGGAGAAAACAGTGCAACAATGAATGAATGAAAACCCCAAATCTCTGTAAATGTTCATTAAAACTAATAAAATTTAATAATAATAAAAAAGAAGAATTTAAACATAACAATTAGAAAGGAAAAGAACAGTAACTTCTTTTAGGGAAACAATCAGCTGGAATTAATGTCAACAAGCACTGGACACAAGTGAAGGTAAACCCCTTAGAGTTAATAATCCATACACGTAACACAACATGAAACACCACAAAGAAATGTTTTCATCTAAGCAACGTAACTAGCATAAACAACAAACAGTTCTAGCACATGGCTTAAAGATCTGAGATACAAAGAAAAGAACACAGCCAATGTTTGGTCTGGGAACTTAACAGGAACAGAGCCTAACCTTTCAAAAAGTTTTTTGAATTTAAAAAACAAAAACACCAAAACCAACCATTCCACTAAACAACTGCTGGAATCTCTAAAAGCAGCCAGTCTGTTTAGAGTTTATTTACTACAAATTTAAAGGGAAGAGAAGCAAAAAGTTGGCTTTACAACTTACCTATTTTAAAATTCAATATAAAGAAGGGTGACATTAATTTTTACAACGTTGGAAATAAAAAATGGAACAAGCTTTCTGAAAAAAATCTGTCATACTCCTATGTTTTAACAAAGAAATTCTACTTCTTAAACTCTTGAAGAAATCTTTTTTCAATTTTATATATATGTAATTATTTTATAAAAATACTGTAAATAATCTTTAAGTCTAATAAGGGAATGGTTAAATTACGTACACACTGAAATATTCTGAGCACAGTCATAAAACCACAAGTATATACAGCTATGTGCTGCTTAATATCCATGATACGTTCTGTAATATTGTGTGATTTGGATATTGTGTGAACACCTTCTGGCTGCCCACTTCTGCTGCTGGTGGTGGAGGCTGAAAGAAGGAGCATTAGTGACAACAATGGACGCTAAGAGGGCAGAAGTGGCAGTAGAACAAGAGTAGGTGAGCAGGGAGAGCAAAGAGGGAGCAGCAAAGGAAGCAAAGACTGTATAAACCTTGTTGAGTCACCAGCACATCAAGGAAAGGCTGGCCCATCAAGCAGAGGTCACAAGTCCAGGCCCAGAGTCACAGCCTGTGCCTCAGAAGCCAGTATCCTACTATGTATGGTCCAATGCAATTCAGAGTCTGGGCTTGAGGTCTTTAAAATCATTGTTGTAAGGTACCTTAGAAACTTTGAGGTCTTTAAAAAAGTTGTTTTTGTGTACCTTAAAGTCAGAAACTAACCTATTGCTGACCCTCTGGCAGGCAGGTTTTTAGGGGCAGCCAACTGCACGGGAAGAGACTGCCCATCCTTCTTCCACAGAGCAGCTGGTGGCCTTTAACTGTGTGTATTCGAGATTGCATAGAGCTTCTTGCCACTAGGCCACCAGAGCTCCCTATTTAAAATCATTAGGAGACAATAAAAAACAAAAGAAGTGCTGCATGCCCTTAAGAAAAACAAGCAAACAAACCTTAAGAGACCAGAGATGCATACAGTCAGATATTAACAACAACAACAACATGTACTGCTTAATCTATAGCTTGCAGGGATTAGGAGACAAAGAGGTAATTTTTCTTTTCTACAGGTATAATGGTCACAAATTTTACTTCTATTTATAACTGCTGAGTACTGTCCAGTCAGAACTGACCTTCCAGCAGGTTTTCAGAGGTAATAAATAAGATGAGAGGAGACTAACCATCTTTCTCCTGCAGAGCAGCTGACAGATTCTAATTAAGTACCTCTGCATTGGTAGTGCAATTCCATTTATAAATTGGAAATAATTGATTGAAGGAAACAATTACAAATAGGTGAATATTTTATACACGTTTTATTATAAATACCCATTCTGACTTGAAAACAATACCAGGTCTAACATATTTGATGTATTTTTAAAAAAAGCATTTTAAAGGCTTCATTTTGTGAATTACTCAAGATGAAAATAGTAAAAATTTTAAAACTCCATACCTGACTCAGAAGTTGTCCATGAAAAATGTTGTTCACAACATTCAGAACCTGTTTGATGAGTTTCCCTTGAGAAGTAGGGAGAAGAGCTGGGAACCTCGTATCAGTCGTCTCTAGTTCATGTTGTATTTTGTCCAAAAGTTCACAAAGAAATTCCTGAGCATCTTGCTGGGCATAACCCCGAAAGGCAGGGATCAGTCTCCATACTGAGTGCAGCATAGCAAATGGTGAGACCAAGGCCCACTTTCCAGACCACATGACTTGGAACAAAGTATGCAATTCATGACAAAGAGAAATATACTGTGAACTGGGCGCCCTTGGCTGAATAAGTTCCATCTTTCTAATTTTTGATGTACCACCACTTAGTTCTGATAAACTTGGAGGTCTGGAGCCACTAGAACCTGTCTCTTTTCCCTGGCATTCATTTATTTGAAACATGGTATCTGTGACTGATAAAGGCGTGTAAGCAGCTCTGGTCTTATCACTAGCAGTCACTGCCAGCCACTGGTTCAGATCAAGCTTTAGAAAACATTGGCGAAAAATAAGTAAATGACTCAAAACTTGAAGAACAGAATTCATATAGCAAGTATTTCCCAAATTTCTCAATCCCGTCACACCAGGAGTTACAAGAGGCTTTCGTTTGACTGAGGAGTCACTGACATTTCTAAATTCTACAAATTCTAAGGTAGACACTATATTATCTTTTGCTGGTGATGGCGGCGTTTGTGGCAGGACTTGAACAGGAATTATTTCTACTGTGGTTGACGGTGTTACACTTTGCAAACGCAAACTCTTTCTTGGTGACACAATTTCCAATTCTCCTTTCATTTGGTGCTCAAATTCTTGCCGTCTTTTCTTTACTTCTCTTTTTGCTGTGACTTTTTCCTGAACTTGCTCTTGCTTTTTTTTCTCAATGGGTAACTGGTCAAACCAAAATCGAAAGATTTTACTCATTAGCATCCTTCTCCTGTGCCAAAGAGCAGTATACATTTGATCTTCATTTTGAAGCAGGGATTGCCTTCCATCATGTAAGAAATAATCATCATCATTTGTACTCATAGACCGTAAAATTCTTCCACTGCGAGTAGTGAAGTGATAATTTTGACTTTTGATTGCACTTAATGTACTTCGTAGTAATTTCAGGTCTCCAGCTGCATTATCGTTAAGAACATAATCATCACAAACATAACAGAAAACATACATCTCATTCACCTCCAATGCAACAGGATGACTGCTGTCTTGAAAGTGCTTGAGCGCATGCTCTTCAATATATCTTCCACAGGCAACATGAGCACAGCTAAGGCAAGCCCAAATGGACTCAGTTGTATTGCAGTCCACACAATGCCATTTCTGAGGGTTGAGTATGGAGTGATCTTGAGCAAGCCTCAACTGCCCAACGTGTTTGCACTTATCCATTGTTAGCATTTATTTTGTCTAGCTGAGAATTGCAGAATCCAAGCAAGCCTCTGTTCACAGCATTTAAAGCATCTGAAAACTAAACAAAACAATACAACTTTTCACAGCATGCAAATAAATAGCCAATATATTTCAACTTTATATTTTCCAAGAAATAATGTGATGAACTTGCTCCTAGTTTCTGGACTGTCACTTGGTGTTGCGTGCCATCAAGTCAGAAATGACCCAAAGTCGACCCTCTAGTGAGTTTCCAGACCAGACTGTCCATCATCCCGTGAAGCAGCTAGTGGATTCAAACTAGATACCTTTGGTTCTGACTTGATAGCGCATAACAGCATGATCAGAAAAAAAGCACATTTTCTAATTACCATTTAATTTGGCTTTCCATTTAGTAAATCAATAAACAGATTCATCCTGGAAAGGGTTAAACCCAGTTGGCTCCTTGGAGGCAAGGATTCTGAGGCTCTGTCTAACATACTTTGGACATGTTGTAAGGAAGGACCGGTCCTTGGAGAGGGACATCATGCTTGGTAGTGTGGAGGGATAACGCAGGAGAAGAAGGACCCCTATGAGGTGGACTGATTCAGTGACTGGGGTAATCGGGATCCGTCTATCAGAGACAGTGCAATTGGCACAGGGCAAAGCAGAGTTTAGGGCTGTTGTACATAGGGTTACTATGAGTCGCAAGCGACTCAACGGCACATAACAACAACAACAACAACAACAACAAGAAGCACCCTCGGTGATCTTTGGTGGCTTAGTAGTAAGAAGATGCACTATAAATCCAAAGGCCTTCAAGGTCTGAATCCACCAGCTACTCTGAGAAAGATGGGCACTCTCCTCCCATGTGATTACTGCTTCTGAAAACTGGCTGGAGAGTTGGTTAGTTTAGACTTGCCGGTTACATAACAACAACAAAGCATGCTGACTTAATTTGTCTTAGGAAGAACAAAGGACAAGAAACTTGTTTTTGTGTTTTAAGAGATTCTTAGGAAAATTGAAGGATGGAAAATAAAGAGGATAAAGAATATGAACTGGAAGACAGCACAATAAGCTTAAGTATTGCTGTTGCTGTGTTTATACTGTCAGAACCAACTCAAAGCTGACCCTCCAGCTGGTTTCCAGAAAACAGTTAACAGCACATGACAACACTGCCCATCTTTCTCCCTCGCACCTGGTGGATTTTGACAAGCCTTTGGGTTGGCAGTGCAATTCCTTACCACTACGCCACTCTAGAGCTCTCTCTTAAATATTAGCAGGCCTCAAAATTATCTGAAATTGTAAACTCAATTCTTTTTTAAAAAAGAAGTCTAGTTATTTTGATCTAAACTTGCCCCTTTATCACCTGATGAACACTTCTGCTTTAAGTAGTCAGAAATGTTGTTGGGGAGAGGGGGCATGGAAGAAAATGTGTAACAATGAATGAATGGAAATTCAAGTTCTTTATAAACTTAAAATCTCAATTAAAAAAAATGTTATGTGCCCTCAGATTGCCTGAAACCCTATGAACTCAGCAAATCTATGAACAGCATATCTGAAAGCGACATCATGGAAAGGTAGAGGGTCAGCAGAAGAAAGGAAGATCCTCAACCAGAAAGACTGACACAGTAACTACAGCAATGGGCTTGTGTATGTCAGAAACACTGAGGAGAGGATGGCACAGGGCAGGGTTCAGATCTGTTATTCGCAGGGTTGCCATGAGCCATACTTGACAGCACCTAACAATAATTCAGGGGAACTCTGGTGGCAAATCTGTAGGGAAGTGTACAGCTAACCCAGAGGCCATGCCTCTCTGGCAGTCTGAATCTACCAGCAGCTCTGAAGGAGAAAGATGGGACATCCTCCATGTGATTTACGGCCTCAGAAATCTAACAGAAGGTCTGCTATGAGTTGGTTCCAACTAGACTGTAATGAGTTGGAGTTTTCTGCATCTGACATATAGTTGAAATATTATAAAGACATTAAAGTTGTAGCAGCATTTACACAAAGAAAGGACCAGCAGTAGAATTAGTGCTAACAAGCAAGCACTGGCTGAACAAACTTATTGAATTTCAAGATTAAAGGCAAAACTTAGGGCCCTTTTTACTATTTAACTTGGGACATATGCAAGATTAAATGATTTTGGTAAATCATATAATAATTTTTAGTTCAACTTCTATGCAGGTATTAATGATGAAGGAAGAAAACTTACATAATCCTATAGTCTTCTTAAAAGCAGTGATACGACCTACAACCAGGAGAGAATAAAATTGATGAAAGGGACCTTCTAAGAATCAAATCCCTATGCACATCAAAAGTCCTTCTCCAACACAGCAAAAAGGAAAGACACAGACTGGGAAAAAATATATGGTAATGACATGTCTGATAAGGGACTTAGCACCATAACAACATAAATAACTCAATCTCAAAATGGGCACAGGATATGAACAGACACTTCACCAAAGACAACAGATGGTGAAAACACACATGATGAAGTGTACAAAATTCCTAGCTCGAAGAGAGATTAAAATTACAACAACTTTGAGATATAATCTCACTCCAGTAAAAATAGCAAAATTTAATAAACAACTAATCCTGGTGAGGTGGTAGATAAAACTGTAACCCTATTCACTTTTGCTGGAAATGTAAAATGGTGCAACCACTATGGAAGGTAGTATGGCACTTTCTCAAAAAGTTGGAAATAGGTATACCATTTGACCCAGCAATTCCACTACTGAGAATATACTCTAAAGAAATCAGAACTGCCACCCCAACAAATATATACGCACACCTATGTTCATTGCTGCATTGTTTACAATAGCAAAGAGATGGAAACAATCCAAGTGCCCATGAACAAACGAATGGAGAAGCTGTGGTATATTCACATAATGGAATACTATGCAGCACTGAAAAACAAGGAACCCATGAAATATTATACAAAATGAGTGACTCTGAAGGACATTATGCTGAGTGAAATATCTCAGTCACAAAAGGACAAATACTGCATAGTGCCTGTGTTGTAAAACATGGGGGTTGGGGGAAACTAAGAAAAGAGGGGATAAATACACTGCATTGCAACAGATGACAGAAAGACCTGTTTAAAAGAAATATTTAATTAGGTATTATTTGTATGACAACTGTCTAGAATAAGAGCTGCATAGCAAAGTGGACTGGGTGGGTGAGGAAATTGTGCAACAATGAGAGAATTTTTTTTTCCAAAGAGAAAAGCAAACAGTGGGTTGGGGGGAGGTGTGTAGGGAGAAAAATGTGTAACAATCAATGAATGGAAATCCAAGGTTCTCTATAAACTTTTATTAAAATATCAGTTGTTGTTGCTATTGACTGCTGTCAAGTAAGTGGAGCTGACTCATAGTGACTCTATGATCAAAAGGCCTGAAGCCTTTCTATAACCATCTACATTTATCAAAGTTCATAGAGTTTCCAGATGCATGTGGTTTAGGAAGTGGATTCTTTGGTCCTTTACCAAGGATTTCTGGAGTTGGAGCAATTATGAGTTAAATGGCAAATCTCAATTAAAATTTTTTTTAAGTGGTATGAACATTTACATACAACATTCAGAGAAGAAACCTCAACTGGAAAAAACACAGAAATTATTAACCTACACTTTCAAAAATTTTAAAGTAATGACTAAGTTTCTTGACTAGTAGGTTTTAAATTTTAAAAAAAGCTCAGAAAGATGGATTAAAATGTATGTGCAAAATTATATAATTCACCTTTAGTTCCTTCCTCTTTTATTTCACAGACATATTCTTTTGGTTACAATGAATTTGTCTATTTCACTGAAACTCTTATATAGAAAAAAATCCACTGAGATGATGGGAGGACTGTGACCTTCCACAGGAAGTAGAAGTTATCACTTAACAGCATGGTTCCATTTTAAGCAATAGTGCGAAAAGAGTGAATGCTGTTCAAATGCCATCTCAGTGAGGCATAATGTCTGATTTAATGCCATATTTACTATGAGAGGGCAATTTTTTTAAGCGCCATGTACTTCTGTTTCCCTCTTTGAGAAGCATAATGGTTACGGGTATATCAGTAATAATAATAATAATAACAATAATAATACCAAGATTAGACAGAATGTACGTGTGCATACTAGTCATGTGACACTCAGTGCATCTTAGCAGCTATCATTACTAGTTTCTGTCTACTTCACTTTCTCCACATACTTATGCAGGGGTCCATTCTTCTCAGCCACATATGTACTGAGTCAACCAAGGTACCAACTGATAATTGTGATGTTAGCTGAGAACTAGGGTCTGACCTCTCCCAAGGGTTATTTGCATTTTAAAGGAGGTCTCTCAAAGACCAAATCTTTTAAAAATCCAAAGTGAAACCAGAATGGTGGAATGTCAAGAGATTAATATTTTAGGGCAGGGGGCTCACCTACATTGTCTTCTTATGGGGGGGGGGGAACACGACCACAACAAACCCATAACCAACTCTAGCAGAGATGCCCTAAAGAAAGTCTTTATTCAATGAAGGGCAGGGCAGGAAGCTAGTGAGAGCAAGGCTATTGCTCATTAACTAGCTACCAGCAATCTTCAATTTGCTCTATCAATTTGCCTGGAGACGAAAGCACAGGCCTTCTTAGGATGTATCCAGAGAGGCCCCATAGTACAAAGATCTAAAAGCCTAGAGTAAAAGAAAGGGGGTGGGAGTATTTTCTTGACATTTCCTATTTTCTTCAACAGGGTTCAGATCACCTCTTTTCATTTGCTAATCCACTGCTGAGAAGCAATGTATTAACTCTGCTTGGCTCCATGCAGACTGGATACTAGATTTTTGGCAGTATATTAATTTAAAAGATAGGCTATTACAAAAGCAACCTTCACACAAATTCTAATAGTATCTTTGTCTATGTAATATCACCATACAAATCCTCAAGATGTTTTTAATGTAATCTAAACATATAAGTATATATAAACCATCTCTACTCCTTTCACGTAGGTTTACCATGAAATTGAAATCAGGTATGAAATAGTTTTTTAAAAAGTAACTCAACTATATTCATTTAGAAGACAAAATTTATATATATTCTAAAAGTTATTCTTCAGTGCTTTAGATGTTTCAAATTTTAATGTGTTCAAAGAAAATAAAACTTTATACCACGAGTAATCATTTTCATGTTAAAATATTCCTTTAATCAAATCTCTAAATTCAAGAAAATAAATTTTTATTTACTAAAGATTAATTACATAGACTTAACATATCCTTAAAGTAATAAAAAAATAGAAAGCTAAAATAACTCAGAGAAATAAAAGTATAAGATCTTATTAGATACGGTATTTTTAATCAAAGGTTTATTCTCCACCCAAAAATCACAAGTAAAATAAATTGTTAACAGTTCAATAGCTCAAAATGTCTTCTACTATCAGTGAGGACTAAAATTTTCATTTATGAAAATTACAGCTTTCTGTAACACACAATTCAAGTTTCAAACACATTAATAAATCCTTTCTGATCTTTTAAATATTGCACTTTTTGTAAAAATATAAACTTCTGATTTCTTTTAATGACTTAAACGGCATTCAATGTTTTTTAACCCACTAACAGAGGTCCCAAGGAGGATAGAAGGAGAACTGATGCCTTTGAGCTGTGGTGCTGGAGAAGAGTATTGAGAGTACCATGAACTGCTAGGAAAACAAACAGATTTGTCCTGGAAAGGGTTAAACCGGGTGGCTTCTTGGAGGCAAGGATTCTGAAGCTCCGTCTGACCTACTTTGGACATGTTGTGAGGAGAGACCGGTCCTTGGAGAAAGACATCATGCTTGGGAGTGTGGAGGGACAACGCAGGAGGGGAAGGCCCTCTATGAGGTGGACTGATTCAGTGACTGGGATAATTGGGATGGGAGTGTCAAAGACAGTGTGACTGGCACAGGACAGAGCAGGGTTTAGGGCCGTTGTACATAGGGTCGCTATGAGTCACAGGCAACTCGACGGCACATAACAACAACAAGAGAGGTCCAAGTATCAGTTCTAGATGGCTAACTAAACCCCAAATGAAATCTACTGCTTCATGACTCATCGCAACCATCCAGGACAGAGTGAACTGCTAGAAACCTTTACAGCAGTCAACTGCCTCATCTTTCTCCTAAGAGGAGGTTGTGAGTTCAAACCATCAAATTTCCCACAAGAGATTCTAAAAATTTCTCTTTATCCCTAACTTTGTTTTCAGTTGGTCATAAGCACAGTTCAAACTATCTTACTTATCCTCAGAATTAGCTTCTCCTCCAACATCCTCTTAACAGGATCAACATTTTCTCCAGTAGGAGACTATAAATCTGGAAACTTGACTCTTCTCTCCCATTTTTTTGTATTTCTACGTTCAATTTGCCATCAATAAGGTAAATTTTTTAGTTTTCTATTTCCAGAGTCAATACTGTGAATAAAAGACTTTATTATACGATTCCTGCAGCACTCATCTTTCATCAAAAGAACTCTCTCTCCTCCTGCCAAGTTAATATCTAAGCTTTGAGGTTTTAACCCTTATACTTAAAAATTCCCAAGAGTTTCCTCAAAGTATAAAGAATTTTATAACTTGAACCTGCTAACATTTGCATTCACATACATATACACCATCAACCTAGAATAAAAGTCTCACAAATAATTAATTTCTTTCCTATTTTATTTCATTTTTTCTTTAAAATGTTGCCACCCTACTCGGATTTTAAGCCAACAGCTTGGAAAAAAATCCAACAACAATAACAATAATATACTACATAATCAGATGCCAAGTCTTCTGTTATATCTTACTACCTGTCACATGCCTTCCAAGCAGAAAGAATAACTCTTATCTTATTAAGATAGCTTATCGTCCCTCACTCTCACCTTTTAAAATCTTATTTATCCTCTAAGGACTAACTCCTCCTAGTTAAAAATAATGTCTAACTACTTAAGAGACTTCAGTTTTGACAGTTATATCACTTCCCAAATGCAGAAACCTTATTTTTGCACATGCCCTAACTGCCACCTAAATGTTGCATTGGCTCCCACGGTTAGGCAGGGTCTGTACTGTCAAGCATTTTTTGAACCACCTAAAGAAGAGAGCTCTGAATGGAAATCCAAAGTCTCTGTAAACTTTTATTAAATAAAAAAAGAGAGAGCTCTGATAAGGAGTTTCTTGCCAACGCAAAGGCATGTGGTTAAAATCCACAAGCTGCTCTAAAGGAGCAAGACTGGCAGTCGTCCAATGTGATTCACTACCTCTGAAAACTCTCAAGGGTCAGCTTTTGAGGTTCCAACTGAACCATAAACAAGAACAAAGTGTAAATATCTAAGGTGCAAATACGAAGTATGTGTGTCAAACTCACTATCATCAAGTTTGTTCCGATTCAGTGAGGCTGTAAATCTTTCTGAGTGGAGACTGCTCATCTTTCTCCTGAGGAACCACTGGTGGATTTGAACCAATACACTTGTGAAGCCTTTCAGTATGAAGTACAACCACTATGGACTACCCCATTAGAGCACACAAAAGTAGCTAAATTACTATTTAATAATTAAAGTGATCCAGAATGAGGGAGCTCATTCTTAGATTTTTAAGAAATCAACATTTCTAAAAGTAAAAAAATCTGTATTTTAATAGGGAGCTCTGGTGGCCTAGTGCCAAAGGCACTCAATTCAAACCCACCTGCTGCCCCTGGGGAGGAAGATGGGCAATCCTCATGTGATTAACTGTCTCTGAAAACCCACTTAAAAGCACACAACAATATTTTAAAACTTGAATAAAGATTAACCTACTATGCTCCAGTAAACAATTTTCCCCTTTTCTAGCTCAGACGTGAGCCAAATAATCTCAGTACAGTACTTTTTATATAATTCTTAATATCGGAATAGTTTATCAAAGGACTATTTAAAAGTCAGGAAATGACAAGAGAATAATCTAAACTTCTTAACATGGCATAAAGAGGCCTCAAAATATGGGCACAATAATCTTTTCTACACGTATCTATGCCCACACTTTTCACATAACTTTTAGAAAAAATGTTTTCTAGAAAAATTCACAGATAAGCATATTTTTAATTAAGGTTAGTCTTACTGACTTTCCTAGCTGGGATATGAGACATTTTAAAGAAATAACTAAATTCATTCTACTTTAGATTTTTATTTTTTTTTAAAAAAGCTGCATCACTGAGGAACAAGAACAGTAAATTTTTTGGCGTAATTATGTCATATTAATCATCTTTACCTAATTTTAAAAAAGCCTCCTGAGATGGATATGTAAAACAGGCACACATTGAATCTTATTTTGACAAAGATAATTTTTAGAACAGACTTTCTCTTAGTAAGCTACAGAAGATTCTCTAAAGGCTATTAAAAACAAGAATGTTATTTTCCATAGTAAAAGGCAGCAGGAAATGGCAGCTTTAGTAAGACTACCACGGTTGTTAAATTCATTTAGATAAGAATGAAAATTCAGCCTTTGTAGTAATTGACATAATTCTTACTTCGTCAGAACAATTTTCAATTTATTTCAGGGAGCAACTATAATAACTTGAGAGTAAAGCATGAACACCCCAAACCTCCCCATCCCAAAAAAACCTCAAATCAAATTCAATGCCACTGAGTTGATTCTGACTCAGAACTAGCTTCCAGCAGTTTTCTAACCTAAAAATTGTACTGAGACTGGCCATCTTCCTCCCGCAGAGAGGCTGGTATTGCCAATCTTGCAGTTATCAGCCAGCTATGTAAACTTTGACTCTAGGGATATAGTTTTTTAAGCTCTCTTTACATTTTTAACACCGTTCTGAGAAGTCCAGAGATTAACTCGAGTTGATTATGTTATAAAATAATTACAACAGGAAATTAAGCGCTATCTCCAGGTTATTTGAATTCCTCACTCGTACCTCCTTACAAGTAATTCATTCATGGGTGATTTTGCTGCAAAATAGTCATCATTAGTGGCATATCACCATACCTATACATCAGCCCACACCAGGAAACTTTGTTAACAGTGATGAAACATTTAGGAAACAGTACAGGATCTATCATGAGTTTTAAAAATAGAGACTTAAATAACTTTTGTATAAAATTCTAGACTCTACACTCTATCAGTGTAATATGTTTGTGACTTAGTCTAACAAGTATATAGCTATTTCTTATGACAGGTAAAATGTATTAAAAAGGAATTCTGAAATGATAAAGTTTTTATAGTATCTACAAGTGCTGTATCAACTCCACTTTTAACAATATTTATAATCTTTGCAAGAAAGTCAGTATTAGTATATTTTGCTTATGTGCCATTTACATAGACTTTATCCAAAGACAGAAATATCCTATTACTGAGCCCAGCAAATGACTTGGACACACAACTTATTTACTAACTTGATTAGAGTATGAGGTTATGCCCCAGCCTCTCTCTATAATCTTCCTAGTACAGATAACTCCATTAGAATCCAGGAACCTTATCTGTTCCACTTTATAATACAGGTTAACTCAGAAGCACTTTTTCTTACCAAGAAACCCAAATAGCTTATTTCTTGAACCATACCATTTAAAAACCCAACTCAAACAGTCACCGAATTTTCCCTCCTAATCCCAAATTAGGTAGTTAGCAAGGTTCTGGGGATACACAACCTACTGTCAGGCTCCACTCTCAAATCAAATGACAAGAAAACAAAAATTCTTATAATACTTAGAATCAAATGTACAGAAGGATATTTAGGAAAGGTTATATATAAGATCTCATTCTTTTTTGTAATAAAATAAGGAAAATATGCACTCAAAAAGGGAAAAGACAATCAGTACATTATCACAAGGTTATCAATTATGAAACCCAAATCTTTAATATTTCTATTTTCAGTATTCCCAGTCATATTACTGTATATAATACAGAATTTTAAGTTAGATATAACTTAAACTTTTTGATGTTTTGAAAAAAATCTCAAAATAATTTGAAAATAAAGTCTACACAACACCCAAATCTTGTCAGTTTTCTAAACTATATGGGTTGAACTGTTATTTTTAATACTAGGATAACTGTAAATTTAAATATCGTTAATTTCCAATGATAAATACTAGATTAAAAAATTCAAACATAATTCTAGCATAATTAGGGAGTATACAAATGAACTCAGAATGGAAAGGGAACTGAGTGTGCTTGTATGTTTAAAATCGTTCAAATACCACCAGATGCTAAATTTAGCCTAAAAATATTAAAGAGTTACAGGAATACAAAGTTTTCAATTCCTTCAATTACTGAATACTAACTCTAAGATTATGAAATATTCTATAAACATGTGCTTAACTCATGTTTAGGTTTTTTTTCAATTTGACCACAGTGAAGAGCCAAGTCTTTTTTTGCTTGTTTATATCAAATGTTGGTTTTGAAGCAAACTTAAAAAGGAATTCCAGGCCCGAAGTGTTACCACGCCTACTTTTTTTACCCCCAAGCAACTACTTAACCGAAAGTAACAAATGCCAGGCAGGGGCTGCAGGGTGTATTTCCATGCTAATTTCACAACGCGGTTCCTTGCAAAATAGGGCAATGCTTTAGAGATTGGTCAGTATTCCGAATAACAACCTGGAGCAGGACATGCGTAACTGCATGGGGTGGGGGAAGGGGCGAAGGAGGGGGGAGGATGTTAGAAAACAACATCTATAGGACCGAGCTGGGGGTGGGGGTGGAGATGTATTTTTAAAAAGGTGAAAAGAACTTAGAAAACAAGCCGATAATCTGCTCTTCACTCACTAAACTGTAAGCAACTATTCAGTGACCAGTATTTTACAATTGCACAAACTTACAACTGAAACAGTTACCGTGTTTCGCTTTTTTTTAAAAAAAAACACTACCCTCTTGAGTCAGAATGTCCACCCCTCCCCCTCCCAGGCCACTTAGAACTTAAAATGGGTTGAATTTCTTAGCATTCGAAGAGCAGCGAGAAAACGTTTAGGAAGTGGGCATTTAAACATGCGAAGCGTCTTCAAGTGGCAGCAGGTGCTCGCGGCGCCAGGAGGCAGTCAATGGAGGGAACTGCGCTCGGCGCCGCTCACGCTTTTCCGAAGGACCAGACCGCCCTTCGGAAGCATCGCAGCGCTGGGAGCATCACTGTCGGGACCACGGGGCCAGAATGCAGGTTTGCTCCCCTAAAAGTGCCACCCAGTTCGTCGGTCGGAGCTCCCGTCACGTTTCTCAGCGCTCCGGGCCGGGGAGCAGGGCAGGAATTCTCTGCATCCCATGGGGTACCCCAGTTCCACCCCTTTTCCTCCAACTCGTCCTCTCCGGCCCTAGTCCCAAAGATGCATCGCCCCTCAGCATCCCCAGGCACCGACCCGGGCAACGCAAGACCCACCGAAATTTCCCAGGGGGCCAATTCTAAATCCTCCCGTCCCGCCGCCGCCTCCTCCGCGTGCACCCGGGCTCGCTCCCCGCACTCCGTAGCTTCCTCGCTGCTCTCTCAGGGCCCCCCAGTGAGGCGGGAAAACGCCGCCAGGTGCCTTCCCACCAGGGGGGGCTCCCGTCGGACCTCCGCTCCCGAAGGGAGCTTCGTTCCGCCAACCGCCGCGACTGCGCGCGGTGCTCACGCACACTCACCAGCCCGTGCTGAAGCGGCCATCTTAGGGTTCCCCCGACCCCCAGGCCCCCGGTTCGGCGGCGGTGGCGGCGGCGACAGCCCGGTAGACGGTTACGTCCGCCGCGACGTCACTGTAGGCCCCGCCCCCTCCGGCAGGCCCCGCCCACGTCGTGCCTCGGGCTGCTCCACTTGACGGCTGCCTGACACCGGGGACAGGAGCGTGCGACGCCGGCCTGTCACCGTTCTCGAATGCGGCTCTCAGTACTCAACAAAACCTTCCTCGGACAGACCTCGCACCAGACTAGGTGCCAGGGCCTCGGGAGAGAAAATCTACTGTTTACCGAGTGCTCCAGAGATGCAAATATTCCACAGGCCTTCGTTATTACACCTTCACTTAAATGTCCTAACTCATCTTACCATGTCTTCACTGAAACGTCATGCAGCAGCTTATAATTGTTTAGCAGGAGTCGCACCAATTCTCTTATCTCCAAATCTGTCCAAATTAGTAAGAAATTCTGTGCGTGAGTGGTGAGAAACATCAGATTGCAAGAAAAACTTTTCCTTCCCGACGATGCATTTGTAAATTCAAAAGTTACTGCTTTGAGTTCACCTCTTCAGACAGCTCAAATGTGAACGACTTCCTGCGAAATAAGAGACCCAAGAAAGCTCTTCTGTCCAAAATTATCTAATCTGAGCTGGTCAGTTTAAGATAATGAAGTGCACAAGAGAGAAGAGCAGGGACTACAGTAAGAAAAATCAGGTCTACAAGATACATGAAAATGAAGAATCCATTAACATTTATTTAATTCAGCTCTTTATCACTCCTGACCTGTGAGGAAACACTCAGAATGAATATACACGTGAACTATGGTAATGTAGTGTGTAACACCTTGGCCTACTAACCAAAAGGTCAAAGGTCTGAATCTACCAGCCAGGAAGAAGGATGAGTCGATCGCCTAAGGAAAAGATGTACAGCTTCTAAAACTTATGAGCAGCATCACTGACAGAAAGCACTCTAGGTCGTGGGTTTGGTTTGATTTTTAAATCTTTCTAAGGAATGCTTGGTAATTGAGCTACTGAGAGTTTGCTGTTTGAACTCATCAGCCAACTCCACAAGAGAAAAACCCACAATCTCTTTCTGTAAAGATTACAGCCCCAAAAGCCCAATGAGGCAATTCTTCTCAGTCCTACAGGGTCGCTATGAGTTGGAAATACACCCCACAACAATAAAGGAACCCTGAAGAAAGCTTTGACGGCCTAATCAGTAAAGAAATGTGCTGCCAAAGGCAGCTGGGTTAAAATCCACCACCTGCTTCAAGAGAAAAAGGGGAGCAGTTTACTCCCGTGCACTTTACAGCCTCCACAATAGTGCTGTAGGGTCAGATATGTAAGTTAGCTTTAACTCAGTGGCAGTAAGTTTTGAGGAAGATCTCTGATGGTGTGTGATAGGTTAGGTGTTTGGTTACTAGCCAAAGGATGGCCAGTTTGAAAACAGCTGCACCTGTTAAGATTTACAGTGTCAGAGACAGGACAGAAGATTGCCATGAGTCTAAATCAACTTGGTGCTAGTGGGTTTGGTAAGTTGAATTTAAAGAAGCAGTAAGGCAAACAGGCAAAATTAATAATAACATGCCCACAGAACAGTCTTGCAAAGTGAGAAACAAGCTATAAAACTATGTATATTTCATATATTTTTTTTATTTATTTTTTTTTACTCGTCACTCATTTTCTTCCCCCTGCCCCAAACTCACCTTATGATGCATCCCTTGTTAGAGATTATTATCCTAAATATAATGCCTAATCATATATTCCTTTCAGACAGTTCTTTCCCTCATCTGTTCTACTGCAGTGTTTGTTAAAAACTCTGTATTTTCTTTTTTTTTTATTTTCTTAAAAAACAAGGATGGTACTTTAAGAATGAAGAGATTTCTGACTCAAGCCTGGGTATTTTCATAGGCATGTAAAAGTTGGGCAGTGAATAGAAAAAAACACACCAAAGAATTTATGCCTTTGAGCTGTGGTATTCATGAACAGTACTAGCTGAACCATAGATTTCCAAAAGAAAAAAAAATCTTGGAAGAAGTATACCAGAATCCTCCTGTAGGCCAGGTTGCTAAGACTTCTTCTCATATATGGTGGGAAAGATATTAGGAGAGATCAGTCTCTGCATAAAGATATCATACATGGCAAAAAAGAGATAGATGCTCAACAAAATGGATTGATACACTAGCTGCACAATTGCTTAAGTAGAAATTGTAAGTGTGGCAAAGGATTGGATAGTCTTTCCTTCTATTTCACATATGACTTGGAGTTGATTTGATGGCGCTTTGCTATGCAAAAGCATTTGACTGTGTGGATCATAACAAACTATGGCTCACATTAAGAAGAATGGGAATCCAAGAACACTTAATTGTGCTGATCCAAAACTTAGACCTAGACCAATAAGCAGTTGTTGGAACACTGCCTGATTTAAAGGTGCATATCAGGTCCTTTCTTCATACCTATTAAATTTGTATGTTGAGCAAATATTTTGAGAAACTGAATTCTATGAAGAAGAATGTAACATCAATATTGGAGGAAGATTCATTAACAACTCACATTATGGAGATCATTATGACCTTGCTTACTGAAAGTGAGGAGGACTTCAAATTCTTGTGCAAAAAATCAGACTTCAGCCTTCAATATGAACTACATCTCAACATCAAGAAAATAAAAATCCTGATCACTGGACCAATAAGCAACATCATGATATTGATGTTGTCAACCATTTCCTCTTACTTAGATCTACAGTCAATATCCTTGGTGCCAGAGATCAGGAAATGTATTGCATTAGGCAAGTCTATTGTCAGGGACCTCTCCAAATTACTGAAAAGCAATGATGTTAGTTTGAAAACTAAGGTGTGCTTAGTTCAGGACACAATCTTTTCAATCACTTGCTTTGCTGCTGGAAGCTGGATAATGAATAAGGATGATAGATGAATTGATGTATTTCAACAGTGGTGTTGGAGAAGAGTACTTAATGACCCATGGATTGCCAAAAGACTATATGTTGGAGAGGTGGTGGTTGTTGTTATGTGCTGTTGAGTTGCCTGCAACTCATAGCAATCCTGTGTACAACAGCTCTAAATCCTGCTCTATCCTATGCCAATTTTATTGTCTCTTGACACACCTATCTCCATTACCCCACCCACTGAATCAATCTAGCTCATCAAGGGTCTTCCTCTCCAGCATTGTCCCTCTACCATCCCAAGGATGACATCCTTCTCCAAAGACTGGTCTGACTTTGAAACATGTCCAAAGTATGTCAGATGAAGCTTCAGAATCCTTGCCTCCAAAGAGCAGCCTGGTGTCACCCTCTCTAGGATGAACCTGTTTGTTCTTCTAGCAATCCATGGTATAGTCAGTACTCTTCTCCAAAACCACAGTTTAAAGGCATCAATTCTCCTATCATTTCTAGTCATTGTCCAGCTTTCTGATGCATAGCAAGTAATTGCAAAGACATGGCCTGGATTAGGCTTACCTTAGTCTCCAGACTGACATCGTTGCTCTTCAGTACTTTGGAGAGGTCTCTGACAGCAGATTTTCCCAATGCAATTTGTTTTTTAATTTCCTGGCTTCTGGTACCAAAAGTGCTCATTCCTTGGAGGCAAGGATGACAAAGCTTTGTCTCATATATTCTGGCATGTTGTTAGAAGAGTCTGGCTGTTCCTTAAAGAAGGACATTATGCTTGGAAAGATGTAGTATCAGCAAAAGAGAGGGGGGCCCTCAATGAGATGTATTGACATAGTGACTGCAGCAGTGGCCTCAAGTGTGTTAGAGATGATGAGGACTGCATAGGATAAGACAGGGTTCTGTTGTTCAAAGGGTCACTATGAATCATATTTGATTCAATTGCACATAACAACATGAAGCTGACTCAATGTCAGCCATAATTTCTTATGATCCACAGTCAAATGCCTTCACATAGTCAATAAAACACGTCTAGACATGCTCCTGGTATTTTTTTACTTCCAGTCAAGGTCCAGATGACATCAACAGTGATATCTATCCCTCATGGCAAAAATTATGGCTGACAATGAGAAGAATGGGAATCCTAGAACACTTAATTCTGCTCATACAAAAATTTACTTAGAACAAGAATTTGTTAAAACAGCAAGGGAACACTGTATGGTTTTAAATTGAGAAAGGTGTGCATGAGGGCTGTATCCTTTCTCCATTCCTATTCAATCTGTATGTATAACAAGTCATTCAAGAAGCTGGATTATATGAAGAATGGGATGTTAATATCAAAGTTAGGCTCATCAACAACCTGTGTTATGTAGATGACATAACCTTGTTGCTGAAAATAAGCATAAAGGAGGACTTGGAATACTTTCTTCAGAGGATCAAAATGAGCCTTCAATATGAGTTAGATCTCAATGTCAAGAAAGGGAACTCTAGTGACTAGTGGTAAGGAGCTGTGCTGCCAACCCAAAAGCATCCAGTTAGAATCTCAAATTGCCAGTTGCTTCTTGGAACAAAGATGGGCAGTCTTGTCCTTGTGATACTGCCTCTGAAAACCCACTGGTGGGTTAGCTATGAGTCAGTTACAACTCAATGGTACAACAAATAACATCAAGAAAACAAATTCCCAGCACCAGGTCAATAGGCAATGTAATGATTGAGAACAAATAGAAATTATCAATGATTAATCTTGTTTGGATCCACAGTCAATACCTTGGCATAAGCATCCAGTAACTCAAAAGACATGTTGCATTAGTAAAGTCTACTATCAAGGACCTCTCCAAAATACTGAAGAGCAGTTATGTCTATTTGAAGACTAAGGTGCACCTAATCCAAACCATGATCTTTTAATTTATTAGCTGTGCATCTGAAAGTTGGATCATGAATAAGGACAGCAGAAGAAGAATCAATTCCTTTGAATTGTGATGTTGGAGAAGAGTGCTGAATATCGCATGGACTGCCAAAATGACAAGTATGTCTCAGAAAAGATACCACATGGATGCTTCTTGGAGGCAAGGATAGTGAAACTTGTCTCACCTACTTTGGTTATGTTTATAGAAGAGACTGGTCCTTAGAAGAGAATAGCATATTTGGGGAAGTCACTGAAGAACAGGAAGATCTTTCATGGGATGGGCTGGTACAGTGACTATTATGGTGGCCTGGAGTATGTCAGAAAAGGTGAGGATAACACAACATACATAGGGCAGAGCTCAGATCCATTGTTCGTAGGGTCACTATGAGTTGTAGGTGACTTAATGGCTTTTACCAACAACTATCTGTATTATACTTTGTTCCTCTTAGGAACCCTGTCAAGCATGTGTACATGTGTGTGAGTGAGTGAGAGAGAGGATCACTCCTAAACATGACTTTGAAGCAACTATCATTACTCATATCACAGATAAGAAAAACTGAACATAAGGACAGTCAGCTTTATAAAACATGTACAATAAATGATAAGGGATTTGAGACCCTAAATAGATCACTTTTGTTGTTATTATATGCTGTTGAGTCACTTGCATCTCATAGCAACCCTATGTACAACAGCCCTAAACTCTGCTCTGTCCTGTGCCAATTGCACCATCTCCGATAGACCCATCCCGATTACCCCAGTCACTGAATCAATCCACCTCATAAAGGGCCTTCCCCTCCTGCGCTGTCCCTCCACACTCCCAAGCATGATGTCCCTCTCCAAGGACCGGTCCCTCCTTACAACATGTCCAAATTATGTCAGACAAAGCCTCATCATGAAAAAAAACAACTCTGGTGCAACCACTGTGGAAGGCGGTATGGCGCTTTCTCAAAAAGTTGCAAATAGGGGCGCTGGCTGAAAATCGCCTGTGACTTCATCCATAGCCACTGGTGAGAGTCAGCGCCCAGAGCCATCAGGGGCTTTAAGCTCGTTGCCCACTGCTGTGGTGTGGACAGCTGAAACCCAG
>NW_006399818.1:1197806-1202436 GCF_000299155.1 Elephantulus edwardii
TGGGGGAGGGTTTGTTAAACAATGAAAGAATTTTTCTTTTACTTTTCCAAGAGGGTAGTGTACTAGGGGGAAGGGTCGGGAGGGGAAAAAGGTGCAACAATAAATGAATGGAAATAAAATTTTTAAAAAAACAAAAAACCTCAAACTCTACATATTTTTATTCAGCAGTTTCACATAGACCAATATCTTTAAATAATATGGTTTTCCCCCCTGGTTTATCTTTTTTTACTTATACCGTCATTCACTTTTACACAATTATTCCTATATATGGTTTCACTTAATGTACATTTTATTTTATACAATCACTTCTGTAAATGGCTTTTAAAAAAAACTTTTGAGAGTTTAATAAAAGTTTATAGAAAACTTAAATAACCTAGATAACATGGCTCTGGAAGCTCTATGAACTTTGAAAAATGTTGATAGTTGTAGAGGGGCTTCAAGCTTCAGGTCTTTTGTTTAAGGGTCACTATGAGTCATGCTTGACTTGAAGGCAATCAGCAACAATAGAGAACGTGGATTTCCATTCATTCATTGTTGCACATTTTCCTCCGTGACCCCCACCCCATTTCACTTTTCTCTTTGATAAAAAAACTTCTTTCGTTGTTGTAAATTTCCCTACTCCCACTCCAGTACACTTTACTAAGCAGCTCTTATTCTGGACAATTGTCATTAAATAGTATGATTTGAAAAGGACATTTTTAAAATCACATGCACAAAGATGTTCATAGAATACTGTCCAAAACACCAACAACTTGCAGGGGGTGGGGAATACCTAACCAAAGGGAAATTGCTATTTCATGGCTGCCATATTAACCTCACAATGGAATGCAGCATGGTTTAAAATAAGGAGGGTGGGCCTCTGGATTGTATCCATTCTCCATAGCAATTCAATGTGTATGCTGAACAAATCATAGAAGAATCTGGAATATATGAAGAAGAATGTGGCATCAGAATTAGAGGACACATCTATAAAGCAGATAATACAACATTACTTGTAGAAAGTGAAGAAAACTTGAAGCATTAACCGCAGAAGATCAAAGACTACAGCCTTCAATATGAAGTACCTCTCAACTTCAAGAAGAAAATCCTCACCACTGGACTAGTTGTTACTGTCAGTTGCCACTGAGTCAAATAAGACACATCATGACTCTATGAACAAGAAATCTGAAACTTGCCCTATCCTGCTCCATCCTCAACATCTCTGATATGCTCAAAACCATTGTTAGAGTCACTTATGCCAAACCATCTCTCTCTGACCACCTTTCTCAATATGATGTCTTTTTCTGAGGACTGGCCACTCCATGCTCAAAATATGTGAAATTAAATTTCACCTTCCTTGCCATCTAAGGAGCACCTTGGTTGCACTTTTAAAGACAGAGTTTTTTGTTCTTTTGCCAGTACTTGGAGTATCTAACCATCTTCTCCAACATCACTACTCAAAGGCACCAAGTCTTAGTTGTTCTTCCTTATTTATTGTCCAGTTTCCTCATGCATAAGAAGTAATTGCAAGTGCTATGCCTTTGATCAGCACATGTTAGCACTTTGGAGAGGTCCTTGATGGCAGATTTTACCAGTGAATCATGTTTTTAAAAAAATTTCTTAACTGTTGCTTTCATAAATATTGATAATGGATAAATAGTCACAAAAGGACAAATACTGTGTAAGAACATTGTTATCAAAGAGTTGTTGTTATTGATTGCTGTCAAGTTGAGCACAACTCATAGCAACCCTATGAACAGAAGTCCTGAAGCCCTTCCACAAAATCGACATTTATCAAAGTTCACAGAATTTCCAGAGGCAAGCTGTTTAGGAAGTGAATGCCATTCCGGCTTCCAAACCTGTCTTAAACTGGGAGCTCCACCAAACACTGTCTACCATAGGTAATCATTATAGTATTTGAAACCCCAGTGCCACAAGGTTCAACATCACAGCAACCCCAGAGAGAATAAATTTAGGCTATCAGGATGGGAGAGAGAGTAGAAAATTGATAGACAATGAACACTTACTGCAATGGGTGATAAAAAGAAATAAATGATCAGACATTGTATTGTAACTGGTATTGTTAAACAGAGTGTGTCTTATGGTTGGAAAAAACCCTCCAAATAAACTTTGTAAATGCCTTAAATCACAATTTTTTAAAAATATAAAAATATATAGAGCAATGAAAAAGTTTAAACATACTTGCATTGATAAACTTTCAGTGATTTTCTTTTTGCTGAATTTTCTACAGTAATCTTAATACGGAAAACCATTTTAGCGTTACATAGAATGAAGGCCATCCATGGTCAAAGTTATTAATCAGAAAATAAGTATAGCATGTCATCAGATATATCAGACAGTGATAGTGTGAGAATACAGAAAAATGAGTAATTTCCTGAGGTGATAAATGACTTCAAAGAAGAGCTGGCACTTAGGCTTTGTCAATTAGAGACTAAAGAGATTTAGACAAATGGGAAGAAGAAAAAAGCAAGGTATAGGGGAAGGTACTCAAAAGGTTTGAATCGGCTTTTGAAACAGGAAAGGAAGAGGAAGAACCAGGAGCAATGTGCTGTGGAGAAGAGCTTGCTCCCAGTATAAACAGGTGACCAACCATGAGGACTTGCCCATTCCAATGGAGAATCCCTGTAAGGAAGCTCTTAAAAAATGTATCTTGTGTGGAAAACATGTAGATTATAAGAATGTACAGCTTTTGTCCCAGTTTATTTCTCCATTTGCTGGATGCATATATGGAAGGCACATAATGGGTTTTTGGGGGAAGAAACAAAAATCACAAAAGCAATTAAGAGGACTCAAAAATTGGGATTTATGTCAATTACATACAAAGATCCTACATATCTCAAAAACCCTAAAGTTTGTAACATCAGATATCAGGAATAAATTATGTAAGACCAAGAAATGATTGTACTGCCAAAAAAAAAAAGTTTTGCATAAGAGGATACATCTAGGGAGAGGTACTAGGTGGGATGAGTGGCAATAGATGGCAGTAACTATTTGGAGAGAATTGCTAAGAGTCTTAATAATTAAATAGTGGTAATTTGGGATCTCTGGTGGTCTAGTGATAAAACACTGCACTGCCATCCCAAAGGCGTATGGTTCAAATCCACCAGCTGCTCCATGGGAGAAGTATGGACATTCTCTTTCCCATGAAGTTAACTTCCTCTGAAAACCCACTGGAGGGTTACGTGTAGGTCAGTTCTGGCTCAACAGCATAGAACAACAACAAGAGAAATAGGAAGCTCGGATAGCCCAGTGTTAAGAACATGCACTGCAATCCTAAAGATATGGGGTTAGGAAGATGAATGAGCAGTCTCGTCCTGTACAATGTACTGTCTCTGAAAACCTGCTGGAGGGTCAGATATGACTTCTAACTTTATGGTACACAGCAACAACAATGAAAATGGTTGTAATGTAGCCTTTCCTTTATTGTTGTTGTTATGTGTCATCATTTTGCTTGCAATTTATAGCAACCCTATGCAGAATAGTTCTGAACCCTGTCCTATCCTGGGCCAATCTCACTGTCTCTGACACACATATCCCCATAAGCCCAGTTATAGTGTCAATCCATATCATCTGGGGTCTTCCTCTTCTGCGCTGTCCCTCAACAATGATATCTAATATCATTCTCCAGAGATGGCCCCTCCTGGACACAAGCCCAAAATATGTGAAACAGAGCTTCAAAATCCTTTCCTTCACGGGGCAGCTTGGTTTCACCCTCCTGAGGACAGACCTGTTTGTTCTCTTGGCAGTCCATGTTTCAATACACTGCTCTAGCACAACAACTCAAATACATTGATTCTTCTATCATCTTTAGTTATTGTCCAGCTTGCTGAAGCATAGCAAAGATCATGGCTCAGATCATGCACACTTTAGTCTCTAGACTGACATCATTGCTTTTCAGTACTCTAAAGAGGTCCCGGACAGATTTTCCTGATGCAATTAATCTTTTGATTTCCTAGCTGTTGGTACCAAGAGTATCAGTTGTGGAACCAAGCAAGTTGAAGCTCTTAACAATCCGAATCTCTTCTCCGTCTATCATGATGCTGCCAGTTGGCCCAGTGGTGAGAATCTTTGTTTCTTGATTTTTATTTACTCAAGTTTGAAAATTTTCTCCACTCCAAGTTGTTTCTGGTCCTTAGATTTAAGTCTAAATTATGGCCTGCTTTGCTTGCTTTCCTGAGCTCTAGGATCACCCTATTGCAATCTCATTTTTACACCAAAAGTCAAGTAAAAATCACTGCTGTGGAGTCAAAATCAATCATAGCTGCCTCACCAATGGGTTTTCAGAAGGAGTAAATCACACGGAAAGAGATTGCCCCTCCTTCTCCTGCAGAATAACTGGTAGATAGTAAGGAATTATGCTGCCAACTCAAAGGTACATAGTTTAAATCCACCAGCTGCTTCAAGGCAGAAAGGTAGGCAGTCTCCTCCCATGCAATTTACTGCCTCTGAAGCCTCCCTAGAGGCTCAGCTGTGAGTGAGTTCTCATTTGACAATACTCAACAATGACAATAACTAGTTGCTTTCCTGAGCTCCAGGATCTCCTTATTGCAATTTCACTTTTATTTTTTTTTCTATAATTATATTTTATTAATTTTCATAAACATTTACAGAGATTTTGGGCTTCCACTCA
>NW_006399818.1:1206101-1216307 GCF_000299155.1 Elephantulus edwardii
GGTCAACTTATAGCAATAAGCAAACACATCAAAAGACAGGAAAAACAGACTATTGACTCTCTAACCCAATATCTCCAGCAAATTGAAAAAGAACAGCAATTTCACTTTTAAAACAAAAGTCAAGTCAAAAATCACTGCTGTGGATTCAAAACCAATTCCAGTCGGTTTTTTGAGGTAGTAAATAGCAGCGGAGGAGATTGCCCATCTTTCTTCCTCGGAGCATCTAGTGGATTCAAGCAACTCCATTGCATATATACTACAGCTTCAGAGCTGCCATAATGATTCCACTCATAATTTTTCACATAATATCTAAACTTTTTCACTGTAACATTACAAAATACTTCATTTTCCTACCTGCATTATTTGATTTCCCACAAACTTGCATGTTTTTAAAATATAAATGCATCCTCAAAAGGCAGTCTATCTCCAAATAAACCTTTGGAACACTAAGATCCAAACTCTCTTACCTTCTTTTACATTTGAACTAGTTTCCATTTCTAACTAATGTCAGATATTTGTCTCCTGAGTAAGCCTACCTCTTGTTATCAACAACCAACCTTTCAACTAGCAGCCTAACATTTAACTGAGGATTGCAGCTCAGCTTCTTTTTTTTTTAAAAAAAATTATTCTTTTTTGTATGTACCATCAAATTGGATCTGACTGGTACAGGAGGAGATTGCCCCTCCTTCTCCAGCAGAGCATCTGGTGGATTTGAACTACATACTTCTGGGATTGCAGTGCAGTTTCTTGTCACTAGGCCACCAGAGGTCCGTGCAGCTCAGCTTCTTACCATTAGCCAACCAGATCATACTTAGTAGAAGGCCTTGCTAAGTAGAAGCTTTCATTCCCACTAAAATATCATTAATAAAGATTCATCAATTACCATGCTATATAGATGACACAACCTTACTTGCTGAAAGTAAGGAAGACTTGAAACATTTTCTGCAGATTAAGGACTGCAGCCTTCAATATTCATTTCACCTCAATGTAAAAAACAAAACAAAACAAGGGGAGCTCTGGTGGCCTAGTGGCAAGGAGCTGCAACTACAATCCCAGAGGCACACAGTTCAAATCCACCAGATGCTCTGCCAGGGAAGGAGGGACAATCTCCTCCTGTACCAGTCAGATCTGATTTGACGGTACACTCACACAAAAATAATAAAGTAAAAATTTAAAAAACAAACAAAAAAACAACCAACCAACCAAACTAAACAACACCCAAACCCCCAAATCCTCACCACTGGCAGGAGGTACAGGGGATTCAGAGAAGAGCGGGCCAGAGGAGAAAGAAACTCCATGCCATTTAGCCAGTTAGAGCAGGCGCCTCAGAACCATGACGTCATAATAAGGGATCATGACACCCACAGAATCCTTTATCAGATAGACTTGCTTAAAGTGGTTTGCCAAGTACAGGGGACTCAACCTGGATGGAAAATAAGATGTTTACATGGATACAAAGACTCTATGGGTGGAGGAAATATGCCTAGGATTCCTGGACAAGGAGAACAAAAACCCCATACCATTTAGCCAGTTATGGCAGGAGCCTCTGAACCATGACATCATAATAAGGGATCATGACACCCACAGAATCCTTTATCAGATGGACATGTTTAGTTTGCCAAGTACTGTGGACTCAGCTGATTTCCAAAACTTGAAGGAAAATACTATGTTTACATGGATGGAAAAGGACTCAATGCATGGAGCAAATCTTTGTGGGCTTTCCTGGATAAGGTAATCTTTATCATCAAATTAGAATTGAGATCACAGGGGGCAGGGGGAAATCCTCACCAGTAGACTAAAGAGGCAGAATCATGATAGATGGAGAAAAGATTGAGATTGTTAATAATTTCCATTTCCTTGTATCCACAATCAATAGCCTTGGCACTGGCAGTCAGGAAACTAAAAGACAAGTTGCATTGGGAAAATCTGCTGTCAAAAATGTGTCCAGAGTGCTAATGACCAACTATGTTAGTCTAAAGATTAAGGTGTACCTGATCCAAGCCATGGTATTCTCAGTTGTTTGCTATGCATCTCTGCCCTGGACAGTGACAAAGGAAGACAGAATTGGAGACTTTGAGCTGTGATCTTAAAGAAGAGCATTGAACATACCATGCATGGATTGCCAAAAGGACAGGTCTGTCCTGGAGAAAGTGAAACCAAGTTGCTTCATGGAGGCAAGAATTTTGAAACTTTATCTTACATACTTTGGGCATGTTGTCAGGAGGGCCAGTCCTTGGAGAAAGACATTATGCTTGGAAAAGTAGAAGGTCAACACAAGAGACGAAGACCCTGGATAAAATGGATTGACATAGTGACTGTGGCAATGGGGTTAAGTATCTTGGAGAAGGTGAGGCTTGCTCATGATAGGGTAAGATTGAGAGCCATAGTTCATAGGATCTCTAAGTCATAGTTAACTGGAGGGCACATAAAACAACACTGATTATATTCAACATCTTTGAGGATTGACCTAAACTCTTACCTCTAGGAAACAGTTTCCCCTGCAACAGCCAAGGTTCCAAATTCCCATCCCCCACCCACATTTGCACATTATTATGCAACCACTACTTTCGTTCTAAATTCTGCAGCGGTTTCTCTCATTTTTATTGGGTTGTGCACATTCTCCATTTGTGTAACTCCCCAGAGATCTTAATACAGTGCTGCCGAAAAATATGCTTTAAATGCCTAACAAATTAAAATTTGTTGGAGAAGAGTATTGAATATACACCATGGACAGCTAAGAGAACAAACAGATTCATCTTGGAGAGGGTGAAGTCAGGCTGCTCCTTGGAGGCAATGATTCTGAAGCTTTGTCTGACATACTTTAGACATGTTGCAAGGAGGAACCAAACCTTGGAGAGGGATGTCATGCTTGGGAGAGTGGAGGCACAGAGCAGGAAAGAAAGACTCTCGGTGAGATGGATTGATTCAGTGACTGGGGTAATGGGGGTCAGTGTGTCAGAGACAATAAGATTGGCACAGGATAGAACAAGGTTTAGGGCTGTTGTACATAGGATCACTACGAATCACAGGCACATAACAACAACAACAGAACAATATGGGATTGTGGAAGTGATGTTTAAAGGTTCCCTTCTTTCCACAATCTCCAAGTTAAGAGAAATACCAATTTCCCCTTTTCCCAAAGAAAGAAGTCAATCCTCTAAGTAGGTCAAAATTTTAAATAATAATAGAATAAAATTTTAAATAATGTGTGGGATATCTAATTAGCATATAACTACTCAATTCTGCACCCATATTCATGGTATATTCAGTACACTTCAATAACACAATTCAAAAGCATTAATTCTTTTCGGTTAATGTTGCTGTCATGTGCTAGTGAGTTGAAATTGGCTCATAGCTTACTCCTAACTAACTTATAGCAGACCTTCCAGTGAGTTTTCAGACACTAAATCACATGGGAGAAGATTGCTCATCTCTTTTCTGAGGAGCAGCTGGTAAGTTTGAACCAAACACCTTGAAGGTGGCATTGCAGTTCCTCATCCACTAGACCACCAGAGCTCCCTTTTCAGTTAACTGTTGAGTACAAACCATTCACACCACTCAGGTTCATGCCAGGTATGTAAATGCTAACCACCCCCAACAATGAAAAGGCCCACCTTATTAAATAAATCTTAAAGCTATTACATGAAAACATTCATTTTGTATGTTATGTACTGTGGAATTGGAACTGACCTGTAACTGACCCTCCAGTGGGTTTTCATTTTGTAATACATACTGAAAATTCTCGGAAATACTTTTCTAAAAGTTTATAAACTTAGATATTCTTTAATCTACCACACTTAGTATTCCTAAGGCATTTCTCATGTGAATGGAAAATTCTAAAATTTTCTAAATGTTCAATGTTTTATCTTCCTTTAATTCATTCACACTCAAACTTTGAAATCTTCTGTTCAACCCCTACCAGTTTATTGTCATTGAGTAAAAGCCAACTCTTAACTGATCCTCTAGTGGGTTTGAGAGAGGCTGTGAATTGCATGAGAATAGACTGTCTTTCTCCTGCATAACTCTTGGTAGTTTCAAAGCAGTGGCCTTTAGATTAGCAGTGCCACTCCCTGTGAAGTGTTATTACTAATGCATAATTTCTCTATTTCCTAATCCTATTTATATTGATATGATGTTCTTAGTATTTTTTTTAATAAGTCATAAGTCTCTGTCCCCTACATCTCAACCGAAGAGATTGGTAGATAAACATTTGTAAGATGTTCTCCAAGGACATCATGCTTGGAAAGGTGGATAGACAGTGCAGGAGAGGAAGCACCCGGATGAGATGGATTGATACAGTAACTGGGACAGTGAGGATTGGTCAGAATTAATGAGACTGGCTCAGGACAGGGAAGGGTTCAGAGCTGCTGTACATAGGGTCACTATGCATCGCAGGAAACTCAACAGCACGTAACAACATAACATACTATGACAGGTTTGGAAGCAGGAAAGGCATACACTTCCTAAATATGCCTCCAGAAACACTGTGAAATTGATAAATGTCGATTATTGTAGAGGGGTTTCAGGCCTTTTGTTCATAGGGTCGCTATGAGTTGTGCTCGACTCAAAGGTAATCAACAACAACAAAATTTTAATATTGATATGAGAATATTATGTAATCCATTTGAGAAAATACTTTCTTTTCCTTTGCTAAAGCTAGTGTTTCCTAAAGCACATCCTGCTCCGGTATATAAATTGAGTTGAGTTTTTTAAAAGTCTGAGCCAATTTCCTCAACTCAAAAATGAAAATAATGTGTCCTTGCTGTACTGAGGTAACTCATGTATGCTGTGATGCTAAACACTGTGACACTGATGTGCCAAGTGCTATAATGGTTACCCATGGTGGACAGTGTTTGGTGGAGCTTCCTGATTAAAACAAGCTTGGAAGCAAGAGTGGCATCCACTTCTGAAATGGCTTGCATCCAGAAACTCTATGAACATGGAGAAATGACCAAAGTTGTACAAGTGTTCAGGTCTTTCGTTCATAGAGTCACTATGAGTTGTCTGTGACTCGACAGCACTTGACAACAACTTGTTCCTAGAATGACTGTGAGAATGACAGTAAGCACTGATTAAAGACTAACATTTTAATAAAAGCAGGGAGCTCTGGTGGTCTGGTGGTAAGGAACTATGCTACCAACCCAAAGGCACATGGTTTGAATCCACCAGCTGCTCTACAGGACAAAGATTGGCAGTCTCCTCCCCGGTGATTAACTGTCTCTAAAAACCTGCTGGACAGTCTTCTAGTAGTTGGTTCTAGCTCAAAGGTACAGAACAACAACAACAATTGGTAACAAAAGTGGCAAAATTACATCAGGAATTGCGATTCTCATCTTATATGTAATTCATTGACAACACATTAAACTTTTTATTTCTAAGCCATAAGCCTTTATTCCTTTTCCATTTAATTATATACATTAACTGATTCATTCATCCACTTCTTCATGCCATCAACATTTTGAACATTTTCTGTATATGAAGGACTATACAGTGCTCTAAAGAAGTTCTGATGGCATAGTGTGTAGGGAGTTGCACAGTTAACACAACTGTTATTTGGAATCCACCAATATTTTTAGAGAAAGATAGGCAATATCCTATTGTGTGATTTATAGCCTTTTGAAAAGGGAGATGTAGTGGTTTAGTGGTAAGGAATTGTGCAGACAAAGGCCAAGGTATTCAATTCAAACCCACCAAATGCTCTGTAGGAGAAAGATGGCTAATCTCATGTTTTTGTTCTTATGTGCTGTCGAGTTGCCTGCATCCCATTGCAACTCTATATACAGCATCTCTGAACCCTGCTCTGTCCTGAGCCAGTCTCACTAATTCAAACCCCCAACACCCATTGCCCCAGTTACTGTATCAATATATTTCATCTGGGGTCTTCCTCCCTGTGCTGTCCCTCCACCCTTCTAAGCATGATTTCCTTCTCCAAGGACAGTTCTCTCCTGGCCATGTGCCCAAAGTATGTGAGGCAGAGCTTCAAAATCCCAGCCTCCAAGGAGAGACTTGGTTTCACTCTCTCCAAACAGACCAATTGATTTTCTTGGCAGTCTATGATATGTTCAAGACTTCTCCAGCACCACAACTCAAAGGCATTGATTCTTTTTCTGTCATCCTTAGTCATTGTCTAACTCTCTGATCCATAGCAAGTAATTGTGAAGACCATGGCCTGGATCAGACACACCTTAGTCTCTAGAGTGACATCATTGCTTTTTAGTACTCTGGAGAGGTCTCTTACAGCAGATTTTCTCAGTGCAGTTTGTCTTTTGATTTCATGACTTCTGGTGCTAAGAGTGTTGATTGTGGAGCTGAGCAAGCTGTAATTGTTAAAAATGGTGCTGCCAGTTGGCCCAATGGAAGAATCTTTGTCTTCTTAATGTTAACCCTCACTTAATATTGAAGACTATAGTCCCTGACCTTCTGCAGCAAGCAGAAAAAAACTCTGAAAACCTTCTGGAGGGTCATTATGAGTTGGTTCTGACTCCGTGGTACACAACAACACAACTTTGCTGATAGGTCAACTATGAGTTGATTCTGACTTCATAGCAATGATATTATTTTTTAGTTTATGTAGTGTACTGAGAAGATACAGATAGAACACAATAATACCTTTCTCCTCAGAAAGCTATTACTTGAGAGGGCCGATATGTAAATCATAATGTTGTTAAGTGCTGTCAAGTTGACTATGACCCATAGCAACTCTATGAATAAAAGACCTGAACCTTTAAAAAGATTTACAGAGGTGGTGCAGTAGAAAGAGGCATGGTGTGCAAGAAGAGACACAGTGAGGTGTGCATAGTACTTTGGGGGAAAATTGGTATTTAGTTACACCACACAGGACCCCTTAAGCTCAAGTGGAAGGAGGCAGAACAGCTTGAGCAGCTCAAGTGACGTGGAGACACCAGTTCTGGAAGGGAACAATGTGCTTCCTGGTTTCTCATTCAGGTACTTTAAGAGAATCACTGTTGTCAGGCCCTTAGCCCTGTGGGCCATGGCCCAAGAAGGGAGTACAAATACACAGGTACATCACAAAACATTGCTATTTTGTGGGTCACTATATAGTTATAATAACCTAACATCTACCAAGAAAAGACTCACATAACATCAAAAAAGCAGCGGTCTACCTCAGTTATTGTGAAGAAGACAACCCTTCTAATAAAGCATACCCAATGAAGACCCCAGATAGAGAAAATCAGAATAAATATGTTGATGTGGAGTTATTTGAATTATACAGAAGAGGATGCAAATGATGGAATAAATAAATAAGAAAGCAAATAGCCCAGAGACAACAATACAAAAGAAATATATTGAAAAGGAACAACTTGAACAGCTATGGAAAAAAATTCAAACGATGGAAAAAAGAATTGATATTCTAGATAAAGGGGTACAAGAACTTAACATATCATCACAAGACAGACAAGGTATGGCCAGCACAATACTGGAAATAACAGAAAAGGATGAAAAAGCAGTCTAGAATATTAAGACCAAAATGGCAGAAATGTTCAACACACTGCTAGGACAGAAAAGTAGAACTGAAAAGATGGAACAGAGAGTCAGTGAGCTGGAAGGCAAGAGCCTCACTGGAAACATACTAGAAGAAAAAGCAAATATGAGACATAAAGAATATGAAGAAAATATTAGAATCATGTGGGGGGTGACATCAAAAGGAATAACATATATATGATTGGAATTCCAGAACAGGGGTGTGACAGGGAATTCATTGAGAAAATTGTAGAAGTACTAGAAGAAAACTTCTCAGGTATTTTGAAAAATGGGAAATTTATGTTCAAGAAGCATAACGAACACCAGATAGACTTGAGGAGGACTGGTCACCATTATTGGAAGTCCAGCCCACACACGGATGGGTTTCGGGGTTATTGAGAGTTTAGACTGCAAACAAGTAACTCTAGTTTAATAACTAAAGAGAAACCTTTGTCCCATAGGCAGGCTGAGAACTTGGAGGTCTCATTTCCTGTAATGAACATATATTAGTCGTCTCTGTCCCCTAACTCCTTTCATGTGAAAAGCAACATCCATCATAAGGAACAGAGTGTGTACCCTCCATTGCTCAATTGTTTCTGTACCCATCTTTTATGACTCTATGAAAAATGAGAAATGAGATCACTTTTTATTATGATTCTACGGAAACCCTGGAAAATGAGATCATTGCTTATACCCCTATAAAAATTAAAGAATACAGACTCTTGAGGCTACAGTTTTCTGTCTCATCTGTATGTGTTTTTATTTGCTGCAGTCCCATTTTGTCTTCTGTGTGTGTCTGTCTCTTTATGTTCATTTCTTCCAGGAAAAAGGGTTGCAATTTGCAACATAGACTAGACCCCAAAAGAAAACTGTCAAGATAAATCATAGTAAAATTCTTCAAATTTAAGAAAGGATAGAATTCTAAAAGCAGCATGAGAAAAACAAAGAGTCACCTACAAAGAGGAAACAATTAGATTAAGTTCTGATTTCTCAGCAGAAACCATGCAAGCAAGAAGACAATGGGATGGCATATATAGAAAGCTGAAAGAAAACAACTGCCAGCAAAAAATCCTATACCCAGCAAAGCTCTCAATCAGATATGATGGAGAAATTAGATCCTTTGCTGGAAATGAGGAATTTGTGAAAATAAGATAAAAAAACTACAAGATACTTTAAGCGAAGTCCTTCACATGGAGATGCCAAAAGAAAGTGCATGGACGATAGTAACCAGAAGCAACAGAAAAAGAAACGTGGCAAAATGACAAAAGTAAAACCTGGCCTGACAACAATCACACTTAATGTGACTGGACTAAATGTGGCAATTAAGAGAAAAAGAAGAGCAGAATGGATAAACCCCAACCCCAAACCTCAAAAAACAACAACAAAAACCCCACAACCAAAGACCATCAGTATGTTGCCTTGAAGAGAAAGCTAAAAAAAAAAGAAGAGGAAGACAGACTCAAAATCAAAGGCTGGGGGGAAAAATATACCAAGCAAATGGCAACCTCAAAAAAGCAGCAGTGGCAATACTAATCTCTGATAAACTATATTTCAGCATGAAAACCACCATCAAAGATAAGGAGAGACATTATATACTGATTTAAAGGCACAATAGATCAAGAAGACATAACGTTGGTCTACGTTTATGCACCCAATGATAGACCTACAAAATACATAAAACAATGGTTAACAGAATTGAAGATATTGACAGCACCACAATAGTGGTAAGAGATTTCAGCATATTGCCATGACCAAAGAATAGATCAACTCAAAAGAAACTCAAGAAAGATTCAGAAGATCTAAACTATACAATCAGCCAACTTAACCAAGTGGATGTATTCAGGGTACTGCACCAACTAAAACAATTCACTTTCTTCTCAATTGCACATGATACATTCTCCAGAATCGATCACATATTAGGACACAAATCAAGCCTCAACAAACTGAAAAAACATTGAAATAATACAACGTATCTTCTCATATCACAATGTGATAAAACTAGGAATTAACCACAGGAAGATAAAGCTTATAAAACCACCTATATGGAAGCTAAACTCTGCTAGAATATGATTGGGTTATACAAGAAATAAAGAAGAAAAAAAAATCTTGAAATACATGAAAATGAAAATGCAACATACCAAAACCTCTGGGATACAGCTAAGGCAGTCTTTAGGGGGCAGTTCATAGGAAAAGGCACACACATTAAAATAGAAGAAAGAAACAAGATCAATGATCTAATGTAACACCTTCATCAAATAGAAAAAGAACAACAGTCTAATCTTAAAGCCTCTAAAAGAAAAGAAATTATAAGGACAAGAGCTGAAATCAATGAAATAGAAAACAGAAAAACAATTGAAACCATTAATAAGACCAGGAATTACTTTTTGAAAGGTTCAATAAAATTGACAAACCACTGGCAAACTCAAGAAAAGGAAAAAAGAGAAGACACAACTAACACAATTAAGAAATGATAGAGGTGACTTCACAACAGAACTAGATGACATTTCATCGATAATACTTCAGAATACTATGAAAAGCCATACTATGATAAATTAAAAAACCTCGAGGAAATGGAGAGGCTGGGCTCTATGAGGAGACGCACGGCATTAGAATTGGTGGAAGATCTATCAACAATCTGCGTTATGCAGATAACACAACCTTGCTCGCTGAAACTGAGGAGGACCTCGTGCACTTACTGCAGAGGGTCAAGGACTGCAGCCTTCA
>NW_006399818.1:1226587-1228755 GCF_000299155.1 Elephantulus edwardii
ACAGCAGACTTTCTCATCGCAATATGTGTTTTAATTTCCTGGCTGCTGTTGCCGAGTGTTTACTGTGGAGCCAAGCAGAGTAAAATTGTTAACAATCTCAATCTCTTCACCATCCATCCTGATGCTGCCAATTGGTCCAGTGGTGAGAATCTTTGTCTTCATGAATATAGAAGCAAAAATCCTTAACAAAATCCTAGCCAATCAAATCCCAAAACACATCAGAAAAGTAATTCTCCATGATCAAGTGGGATTCATAACATTTATGCAAGGATGGTTCAACATAAGAAAAGCAAAAAAAAAAAAAACATAAGAAAAGCAATCATCGTAATTCACTGTATTAACACAGTAAATAGCAAGACCCATATGATTTTAGCAATTGGTGCAGAAAAGTCATTTGACAAAATCCAGCACCCCTTCCTGATAAAGACACTCAGTAAAATTGGAATAAAAAGGAATTGCCTCAACATAGTCAAAAGTATATATGCAAAATCAAGAGCCAAGATCTTTCTCAATGGAGAAAGACTAAAAGTATTTTCCTTGTGAACAGGGACCAGACAAGGATGCTCACTGTTACCACTTCTATTCAATATTATATTGAAAGTACTTGCTAAGGCAATACAACAGGAAAAGGAAATAAAAGCTGTCTCGATCGGCAAGGAGATGATTAAGCTATCACTATATGCAGATGATTTGATAGTGTACACAGAAAACCCCAAAGATTCAACAAAAACCTGTTAGAGTTTAGTAGGCCTGTTTTGTAGAGTGGCAACATATAAGATCAATATCAAAAATTACTGGGATTCCTCTACAGTAACAGAACTCAGAGAAGGAAACCAAGAAAGCAATACTATTTACAACAATAAATTGAGATACTTGGGAGAGAACCTAACTAGAGATACAAAAACCCTAATACAAAGAGAACTACAGAACATTTCTGCAAAACACAATAAAAGACCTAAAGAAATGGAAAAATGTGCCCTGTGCATGGGTAGGAAGACAGAATATTGTGAAAATGACAGTTCTACCAAAAGCAATCCCAATCCAGATACCAAATTAATTTCTCAAGGAGATCAAAAGGGAAATTGTCAAATTTATTTGGAGAGAAAGGAGACCCCAAATAAGCACAACACTTCTGAGAAACCAAAATGAAGTGGGAGGCATAGCACTCCCTGACCTCAAAACCTGTTACACAGCGGTAGTAACTCAGTCAGCATGGTATTGGTAAATAACAAGCACACAACCAATGAAATAGAATTGAGAACACAGAAATAAACCTAGCTATCTATGGTCAACTGATGTTTGACAAAGAAATAAAACCTATCAAATGGGGAAATGACAACCTCTTCAACAAATTGTTATGGTGAAACTGGACTGCTACCTGCAGAAAGCTGAAACAGGATCCACATCTCACACCATACACAAAAATAAACTCAAAGTGGATCAGATTAAAGCCAAAAACCATCAGAGATAAACTGGGATCAAGCTTACAAGGCCTCTTGTTGTTGTTGATTGCCTTTGAGTTGAGCACAACTCATAGTGACCCTGTGAACAAAAGGCCTGAAACCTCTCTGTAACAATTGACATTTATCAAAGTTCATGGAGTTTTCAGAGGCATGTTGTTTAGGAAGTGGATGCCATTCCTGCTTCTTATGGAAGGCCTAGTTTATGATATAAGGAGACTGCCAGAAATGCACAGTCTGAAGAGGATAAAATAGATAAATGGGACCTTCTAAAGATTAAATTCCTGTACACATCAAAACCTTTTTCCAACAGGGTGAAAAGAAAACCTACCATCTATGAACAAACAATTGGCAATACCATCTCAGACAAGAGTCTCATAATAGAAGTTTACAGAATACTCTTGGGCTTCCACAAGAAAAAGACTGATAACTAACTGAATTACAAAATGGGCAAAAGACATGGAAAGAATTTTCACAGAGGAAGATATTCTAATGGCCAACAGACACATGAAGAAGTGCTCAAAATCACTGGCAATAAGAGAAATGCAAATTAAAACCACCACAGTGAGATACTACCTTACCCGAGTAGCAGTGGCAAAATTGAACAGGACAGCAAGTGATAAATGTTGGAGTAGATGTGGCGAGATAGGAACTCTTATACATAGTTCGTGGGATTGTAAAATGGTACAACCGTTCTGGAAGGCAGTT
>NW_006399818.1:1230220-1238190 GCF_000299155.1 Elephantulus edwardii
TATTATTTTGTGTGCGTGTACCGTCAAATCAGATCTGACTGGTACAGGAGGATATTGCGCCTCCTTCTCCGGCAGAGCATCTGGTGGATTCGAACCGTGTTCCTCTGGGATTGCAGTGCAGCTTCTTGCCACTAGGCCACCAGAGCTCCCCTCTGAAAATGCTCTTAAAGACTGATGAGAATAAAAAGACTGATTTGGGCTAGTACTTCTAAAACAAGACTAAATGTAGTGTTTATTAGAATTCCAGGCAGACGAAATAGACTTTTATTTTCTTATACACAACTGCTCTTGCTTCTTTTCTTTATAAAAGCATTCACTCTTTTTAGTATCATCAGAGTTAATTATTGCAGATTCAATATATTGGAGATTTTAGATTGTAAAAAAGGATACCTTAAAGTGGCCTAGTTGGTAAGGAATTGTGCTGCTAACACAAACACAGGCAGTTTGACTTCACCAGATGCTCTGAGGGAGAAATCTCTTCCCGTATGATATAAAGCCTCTGACAACCTGCTGGAGGGTCAGTGATGAGCTGGTTCTGACTCAATGGCAACGAGGCGGGGTTTTTGTTTTGTTAGTTTCTAGAGGTGTAAGTGAAAAGAGCCCTGGTAGTGTAGTGACTAATGTCATCAAATCAAATCAAATCAAATCCACTAGTCCCTCTATGGCTGAATTATGACAGTCTCCTCCTCCTGTACAGATTTATAGCCTCAGAATCCTGGTGGAGGGCTGTGATGAATGAAAGGCAAATGAATGGCAGTGAGTTTGATTTTTGTGTTGTTTTTTCCCTGACCCAGTGGCAGTGGGAAGTGTAAGAGAAGGCTTGCTTCTGTTCAAATGACTGTGCTATTAAGTGGGAGAAGATGCAAGGATTACAAAGTCTCTTCTCTGTAAGTATAAAAGGAGCTTTATTGGCTACAAGGATAGCTGCTAGGCTGTGGACTCAAAAGTTGTCAGTTCAAACTGACCAGCTGCTCTGTAGGAGAAAGGTGATACTGTGTCCTTGTGTAATTGACTCTACAGCGCTGGGATTGAGGTTTTATTTGATAAGGACTTCTAAATGGGCCTTATCTCTGTTTTAAAGAAAAAAGTGGACACAGCATTGTAAAAATCTCAAGAAGTATTTGATACATAAATATGTGCATAATGTACTTGTTCAGATAGAACAAGAGGATACCACATGGTTTAAAATCAGGAATAGTGTGGGTCAGGGTTGTATCTTTTCACCTTACTTACTTATTCAATCTGTATGATGAGCAAATAATATGAGAACATTAACAATCTATAGTACACAGATCATACTCCTTGCTTGCAGAAAATGAAGACACTTTAAAGCATTTATTGATTGATTAATTAATTAATTACACTTCAAGATAAAGAAAACAAAACTTCTTATAAATGGGCCAATAAGCAATGTCATGATGAACAGAAATGATTGAAGTTGTCAAGGATTTTTGCTAAAGAATGAAAAGATCATGGCTTAGGTCAGGTGAACCTTAAATTTCATAGTGAGACCTATGCTATTTAACACTTTAAAAAGTCCTTGGTCTCAATAAATAATGTCAGAAAGGACGACCCGATGCTCTTGTCTTCAGGGAGAGTACAGCTAGTTGTGGGGGATGAAGAATGGGTTACGCCGACGAAGCCCGGTACGATGCTATTCACGTAGGAGCTGCAGCCCCCGTGGTGCCCCAGGCGCGAATAGACGAGTTAAAGCCTGGTGGAAGGTTGATATTGCCAGTGGGTCCAGCAGGAGAAAACCAGATGCTGGAGCAGTATGACAAGCTCCAAGATGTCAGTGTCAAGATGAAGCCTCTGATGGGAGACGTGCCTTTAACAGATAAAGAGAAGCAGTGGTCCAGGGATGAACTGTAAAAGCACCATCAGCTTGACCAGTCCATAATGCCCCAGTGGATTGCTCATCTCAGTCCTCAGCTTTTTGAAAACCAACAGCATCACAGCTTGTTTTGGACTTTGTTACACTATTATTTTCAGCATGAAAATGTGTGGTTTTACCAAGTTTCTAAATCTTAAAGAGGCACAGAGCCAAACTGGTAGAGGAAGGATGTAGAGTTTAAATTTGTGTATTATTCCTTTAACATACCCATATTTTACTTTAAAATATTAAAAGAAGCAGTTCTACAAAATGGAAAAAAAAAAGTCCTTGGTATATTCACACAATGGGATACTATGCAGCACTAAGGAGAATGATTTTGAAAAAATACTATCTAACTTGAGAGAGGCTGGAGAGCACTGTGCTGAGTGAACTAACACAGTCTCATAAGGACAAACACTGCATAAGACCATTATTGTAAAAATAGAAGAATAACTAGTAAAATACTTATGGGAACTCAAGGGGAGGAGGGCTGAGGTTGGGTAGGGGTGAAACCACAGAGCTACGGAGTTTGCTGTGGGAGGAAGGGAGGGAAGTAAATTGAAAGAACTCGGGTGAAAAGACAGAATCATGATGGGCAAGGATCAATGGTGATTAATTTTATAAATCATAATGCATGAGAACAATTGTATGAAACACAATATGAATGAAGAATACTATGAAACACAATGTATATGAACTTTGTAAGCAAACCAATTTTTAAAAAAGTTATTTTGCAACATATATCCCCAAGAAATAGTGCCTGAAAAAAATAGAAGTATTATTCTTCTGAAATATTTAACAAACACATTTATCAAGAAATGCGTTATTTCTTTTGACTTAAAAAAATACTGTTTTTTACCTTTCTGAACCTTGTCACATTTCTGTTTCTTTTACTATGAAAAATATTTGAAAATATTTTATACTTGCTATCTCCAATGCTTCTCTTGCCATTTTCTCTCTCCTAAAAAAAGCAAATTAAGTTTTTTGAGAAATAGAAATAATCTGACCAAGGAACTATCCATTCTCTCAGAACGAAAATAGCCGCTTCAGCGGACCACAAAGCAGGATTTATTTTTACATTGTTATATAGGACCTTAAAGTCACAAAATTTAGGGTTGGCTAAAAGATGTCAGGGCATGTTAAAGGCATCTAGAAGCAACAATTTGGCAGTGATAGGTTCCTAACTTATAAGTGGGATTACATGATTGGTCGAATGTACATGCCATTCCATTAGGCAAGGTATATACTACAGCAGTGGCACTATGCAGTGTTTGTTCTTTTGTGACTGAGATATTTCAATTAGCATAATGTCCTCGAGGGTCACCCATTTTGAATAATATTGCATGAGTTCCTTGTTTTTCAATGCCACGTAGTATTCCATTGTGTGAATATACCACAGCTTCTCCATTCATTTGTTGGTGGGCACTTAGGTGGCTTCCAACCCCTTGCTATTGTGAACAAAGCCACAATAAACATGGGTGTGCATGTATCTGCTTGGATGGTGGTTATGGTCTCTTTAGGGTATATTCCCAGTAGTGGAATTGCTGGGTCAAATGGTATCTCTATTTGCAGCTTTTTGAGAAAGCACTACACTGCTTTCCACAGTGGTTGCAGCATTTTACACTTCCACCAACAATGAATAAGGGTTCCAGTCTCTCTACAGCCTCGCCAGCATTTGTTGCTTGCTGTTCTGTTAAATTTTGCTAGTCTTACTGGGGTGAGATGATATCTCATAGTTGTCTTGATTTGCATCTCTCTTAGAGCTAGGGATTTTGAACATTTCTTCATGTGCTTGTTGGCCATCTGAATGTTTTCTTTGGTGAAGTGTCTGTTCATATCCTATGCCCATTTTTCAGTTGGATTATTTACCTTTATCTTGTTGTGGTGCTGAAGTATTTTATAAATTCTAGATATAAGTCCCTTATCTGATATGTCATTACCAAATATTTTCCCCCAGTCTGTTGCTTCCCTTCTTTTCCTCTTCTTTTGATGCTTCCTGGATCATTCAAAATTTTGCCCATAATATCTCTCAGTATTGCAACTCGTGGCTTGAATTTGTTTCTCAGTTCTTTCAACTTTAGAAATGCTGAGTCAATTTGTCCCTTTTTCTTGTCCAACTCCACCTCTTTGCTGTTTTGTTATAATATTCTGCTTTGTCTTCTCAAGATGCCTTTTGAAATCTTCTTTTTATCTTTTTGATGTCACCTTTTCTTCCTTTTGTTTTGACTTTTTGATATTCTAGTGCAATTTTCAGAGCCTCTTCTGACATCCATTTGGGTCTTTCCTTTTTCCCCTGTTTTTGTCATGTCCTTTTGGTCTCTTCGTGGATGATATCTTTGATTTCATCCCATATCTCACCTGGTCTTTGATCATTAGTATTTAATGTCTAAACCCTTTTTGGAGACGATTTTTAAATTCAGGTAGGATAGATTTAAAGTCATATTTTTAGTGCTTGTGGATTTGTTTTCATTTTCTTCAGCTTCGGTTAGGACCTGGCCAAATCTAACTGCTGATATTGAACTTATCTGATGATTCTTTCCACATATATAGTCAATCTGATTCCTATGCAGTCTGTTAGGCAGGGTCCATGTGTAAAGATGCCTTCTATGTATTTAAAAAGGAAATCTATTCACTTTAACTTATAACAGTTTATGAAAGAAAAACATGAGTCACAGCTTTTGTTCTGTGATAACCTATAAAAAATGTTTGTCTTGGGAATTTATTGTAAAGAACTGAAAACAATATGTTGTTGTTGTTGTTATGTGCCGTCGAGTCGTTTGCCACTCATAGCGACCCTATGCATAATAGCCCTAAACAAAAAACAAAAAAAAAAAAGAAGAAAAAAAAATAGCCCTAAACCCAGCTCTATCCTGTGCCAATCGCACTGCCTCTGACACACCCATCCCGATTACCCCAGTCACTGAATCAATCCATCTCATAGAGGGTCTTCCCCTCTTGCGCCGTCCCTCCACCCTCCCGAGCATGATGTTCCTCTTCAAGGACCTGTCCCTCCTTGCAACATGCCCAACGTATGTCAGACGAAGCCCCAGAATTCTTGCCTCCAAGGAGTTGCTTGATTTAATCCTCTCCAGGAAGAATCTGTTTGTTTTCTTGGCAGTCCATGGTACATTCAACACTCTTCTCCATGTTGTAAATATTTGTGTGCTGTGAGAAACTTTTCTGTCCTCAGAAATTAAAAGAAAAAATAAAAAATGGCATTTGTGATGAAGAAATCATTGAATACACAAAATCCAATCATTTGATCTCCAGCCTCATTTCTGTCACCAAGACCATACTTTCTGACTACTATTCCTTTTTTCATCTTAATTGTTTCCAGATTTTGCTTTCCAGTCACTAATAAGTATTAAACTTGATTGCATATTTGGTCAGTTGCAAACTTCAGAAGTTGGTAGAAATCCTCAATATCTTCCACTTTTGCTTTCGTTACCAGTGCATATATTGGGATAATAGTCATATAACGGACCTTATTTGTACATGCATGGGTAGTATCCTATCACTGTGTGAGCATTGCACTTTTGGATAGATCTTGAAATTGCCTTTCTAACTAGGAATGCAACAACATTCTGCCTCAGTTTTTTTTTTTTTTTTAATTCCTGGCATAATAGATAGATCTTATGATTCAAAGTGGACCATGCTAGTCCATTTCAGTTCACAAAGCCTGGAATGTCAATCCTTATGTGTTCCATTTCAGGTGGGTCCCCCGCCCTCCCCGTCCCAACTTCTAGTTTTTCTGTAGTCATACTTCGTGCATTCCACATTCCAGTTAGGAATGGATGCTTGCAGCAGTTTCTCTTCATTTTGAGTGACTTCCAGTCTGGAGCCTACCTCTGATGCTATCTTCCTCTACTCAGAGGATTTTCAGAAGCCTGCTCTTTCAGAAGTGGATGACCGAATCCTGCTTCCTAATCTCTCTTACTCTAAGAACTCTGCTGAAATCTGTCGCATATGGACAGATCTGGCATTTGAAACATCAGTGACATCGTTTCTAACATCACAGCAAACTGCAAGGTACCTTTAATACAGTAAATTGAGAGACTAGCACTGTTAATAATAAGAGTAAATTGTAATCTCCTTGATGGCACCTAACAACCGCATTCCTATTTGCATAATCCCATCCCACAAAGGTGTCAAATACCTTATCTCCATTGTTAGCAAGTTATCTAATTCCTTTGGTGCGCCACAAGCCCACACTCTAGGAATGCGAGGTGGGGGAGGGGAGGCAGGAAGATTTTGTTTTGTTAAAAAGGCTGGCCAGAAAAGCCCCATTAAGTAATTCACTGCAAGCAATGTGTACAGTACTCTCCAAAGTTTTCCGTTTTGTTCCATTTTGGTCACTTTCTCTTGGAAGACAACAGCCGTGAGTAGGATGAGGTATTGCAAACTTACACAGGCTGTGGGGGAAGGGAAAACTGCCGGATGAAGACTCTCTTTTCTGGGAACTGCTCATCCAGCTTCAACTGAATCTACATCACACTAGGGGTTTCTACCCCCTTTTCTATGTCAATGATCCCCATTTGTCCCCAGTGCCTGGGGTTTCAGGTCATGGGGAGTCATTCTCATTTATCTTCCTTTTGTTTCTGAAAAAACCAGGGGTTTAAACATCAATTCCTTATTCTGCCTCTGGCTGGTTGAGGTAATCTTAGAGTTTGAGAAGTTTTCTGAGTCCAAATTTCTCCCTGAATGTTCCATAGTATCAGAAAAGGGTGAAATATTCTTAAAGATACTGAAAATTGTCTTTCCCATTTTAGTTTTTAGATCTTTTTGACAATGTGTGAAAGATCAGAACCCATCATTTTCGATAGAGGCTCACAGACTCTCTGATATTCATGAATGTACATCTTCCAGTTAAGAACTCTGCTTTTATACTCAGGTTTCACTCTGGAGCTTATCAATCTTTGGTCTTTTACCAAGGATTTCTGGAGAGGGAGTTATAATGAGTTAAATGGCACAAAATAACAACAACCAATTTTGGGGAAGCCTTGCTTAGGAAAAAAGAAAGAACTCTGCCTCTGTGTCCTTATAGAATTCTTTTTGTTTACATGCAATCAGTTGTTTTATTTAATTAATGTGTCTTGTTTTCTTTCTGCCCCCTATCCATCCACTCAACTCAGTGACCCTGTGATTCCCCCCCATCTCAGTCGTCCTGCCCCCGCCCCTTTCCTCTTTGAGTCATCCTTCTGTTTTTACAATAATGATCTTTTACAGTATTTGTTCTTATGCACTTGAGTTAGTTCACCCACCATAATGCTCTACAGCCTCTCCTATGTTATATAGTATTTTTCAAAATCATTGCTCCTAAGTGCTGCATAATATTCCATCTGATGTGGGATCTATATATAGTTTTTTGTTGTGTACCATCGAGTCCAAACTAATCCATAGCTGATCCTCCAGCAGGTTTGCAGAGACAGTAAATTGCATGGGAGTTGATTGCCCATGGAGCAGCTGGATTCGAACTCCTTGGCATTGGCTCACAATTCTTTATTACTAAGCCACTATAGCTCCCTAATGTATGATCTGATAGGAAGGAATAAGTAGTGAATATGGCTTAGGGAAGCAATAAACTGATCGTTGTGTCCTAGTCTGTAGAGAGCTGCTCTGCTAGAGAAAAGGCAACCCCTCTCTGGTGGTTTCAATCCTTTCACTCCTTGGAATGAGAAAAAAATCAGCAGCCACTCCTGTGGATGGAGAAAAATGAGGCAATGTCCTCTTGTGTAATATACACAGCCTCCAAAAACCTGGTGGAAGGTCAGCTATGAATTGGTTCTGATAAGGCACACCCAGATCCAAGAAGACACAAACAAAGCTAAAATTGGAAGCCTGTTTAAGGCAGGCCCAAGCCCAAGAAAACAGTAGGTAAGCAAAACCAGGAAACCTTGTTAGCAGATTTGACCCCCAGGAGCAAGGGCACTAACCATTTAAGGGAGATAGAAATTCAGCAATAAATAACAGAAAAACCGGTCCAGCAGCTGCCCAGTCACCTATTGAAGGAATTTTAACTAACCTATGACCTTTCTCCCTGTGTACCTAACTGATTTATAGCCCCTTTGCCCAAAAGGTTTAACTAACGAATCATAAT
>NW_006399818.1:1238290-1239327 GCF_000299155.1 Elephantulus edwardii
ATATTAGCCAATAGAAAAGAGACCCCAGGGAGCTCTGGTGGCCTAGTGGAAAGAAGCTGCATTGCAATCCCAGAGGCACAGGGTTCAAATCCACCTGATGATCTGCTGGAGAAAAAGGGACAGTCTCCTCCTGTACCAGTCAGATCCAATTTGACAGTACACACAGCAAAAATAATAAATTTTTGAAAAAAAAAAGAAAAAGAGACCACAACCACTACCTTGAAAGCCTGTATAAAGAGAGAACATTTTGAGTTTGAGGAGCCAGACCCTTGAGAGAATGTGGTCTCTTGTCAGCACTCCCTGCAAATAGTAAAGTCTTCCTAGCTTTAGCAGAAGAGCGTGTAGCACTGTTCATTCCCCTGAAGTTGCTGGACAAGAGGTTGAGTTCCTGAAGCACTGACTCCATGGTGATAACGGACTTTAACCCCAAATTCCCGTAATAAAACATTTTCAGTCTCGTTATGTAACTGACCATCATTTGTCTGTCAGTTTGCTCTACTGTAGTAGCTTAAATGTTGTTATAATGTTGGAAACTGTACTACCAGTATTTCAGATACCAGTTGGGCCATCCAGGATGGACAGATTGCAACAGAGCTTCCAATCTAAAATGGACTAAGAAGCAGGCCTTTGGAACTGGCCCTTGGAAGCCCTAGAAATAGCAGCTCATTATCGGATACAATGCCAGAAGATGAGACTCTCAAGATGGAAGGTACTCAAAATACCAGTAAGGAAGAGCTGCCTCCTCAAAGTGGAGTCTACTTTAATGATATAGATGGAATCAAGCTTTCACCCAGTGAAGGACCTTGAGTTGTTGATGGGGAACAATTAAAAATGTTGTGGTTTTGTGCTGTTAAGTTAGAACCAACTCATTGGTGTACAAGTCTCCATTTGTGCCTCAGTTCTCATTTTCTCATATATCCCAAGCAGTGGAATAGCTGGGTCATAAGGAATTTCTATTTCTTTTTGAGGAAGTGCTAAACTGCCTTCCAGAGTGGCTGTTCCACTGACCTTCTATTTAAGAAGCACAAAGTCTTTTT
>NW_006399818.1:1240732-1244573 GCF_000299155.1 Elephantulus edwardii
TATACTAGCATAGTTGTACAATTTATTTATTTTTTTATGTAGAAGTGTAATCCATACCAAAGGGTATAGTCTTTGCACTCCATCACTAAGGACCTAAAGTCAACTTTATTTTCAGTAAGCAAGATTGTGTCATCTGCATATCACAAATTGTTAGTGAATCTTCCTCCAATTGTGGTACGCTGCTAGTGATTATTGGACAGTGCAGATTTGGGGCACTGCAGACATTTCTTTTGAACAGTGCTGGAGGAGGAGGATTCAGAGTTTGAATAGAACAGCTGATGAATCACTACAATTTTGTATGGCTGGAAGAGCACAATGTGGGAATGTTGCGAGAGGAAATTCCCGTGTTTCTTTTTGCATTTCCAGCCATTTCTCAGTCTCTTGAGGGCTTCTCTTCTGCTCCCTACTCCTGAAGTCTTCATATGGCCCAGCGTTCTGTCCTGTGTATTTTCTCTGTTTTCCATGTACTACCCCTGAAGAATCTCACATACTCACTTACCTTTTTCCATTACCTTTCATATGCTGATAATTTTTATATGCTTATCTGTAGCTTAAGTAATATTTTCAGTTCTTTCTTACCACCATTCAGCTTTAATCTCTAAAGATCTTTTTTGGGGACATTTGTATTGTAAAATCAGTGTGGCAGGCATGAAGTTAGCAAGTGAGCGCCACTAGCTTCACAAGGGGGAAGAATCCCTATCAACACCATCAACAGTATAAGGTCGCTTCTTATGAAGTCAGCTATACCCCTCCTCCTAACCCCCCACTCCACACGTTCTACTGATTCTGACGCCTCTGTCCTGCCCATTGTGCTCACCACTTCTGTGCTGGGATCTAGAATTTGTTGCAATGACTCTACAGATCTCACTGACAATACTCACAATTAAGAGGCTTATTAGGGAAGTAGCAGGTTACAATTTAGGTACAAGAAAATTCAGGGTCAGAGCAGCCTTGTTTTAGTCGTGGTCACAGGCAGATTTCTCTCTAACTCTAGCCTCACAGCCGTGGTCTCTGCTCTGTTTGAGCAAGTATTCCATAACTCTGCTAGCTCTGCCAGTTACGTGTCGCCTGACTCTGCCAGTAAGCCTAGCCCTGGAGGCACTTGGCTTTAACTCTCTGGCTCTACAGAACCAGCTTCCCTGGCAAGTTCCCAGAAGCACCCACTTTACCAGTAAGTACTCAGCTTTCCTGTTCCAAGAGTCAAGGACTCCCAGCTCCATCTCATACTGGTCTCTTCTTCACCACCTCTGCTACCATTGCCACCTCTGCTACTCTCCCTACTCTGTGGTTGTTGCCACAATTGCTGTGGCTGTTGCTTCTGTCTCTTGGTCTTGCCACATCTCTCTGTGTCACTCCTCTCCCTTTCTGGTTTGTGCAGAAATATCAGGTCCAAGGACACACTGTACTTTGGTTATTTCTTCTAGGTGACAGTATAAGTTCCCTTTCCTGCATCTTAAATTGAGCCAGCTCAATGTAGAACTAGCAGGATGGTTAAACTGACCAATCCCTACATTAACATTGTTGTCATTGTCATGTGCTGTCAAATCGAGTATGACCCACAGCTAACCGGTGAACAACAGATCTAACCTTGTCCTGTCCTGTGCCATCCTCACAATCTCTGACATACTTGAGCTCGTTGCTGCAGTCACTGTGTCAATCCATCTGTTTGAGGTCTTCCCCTATTTTTTTTTAAATATTGTTCCCTTGCTCTGTTTATTGTATTTCATTTTTGATAAAATTTTTATTTTAATTGTGATTTCAACAAAAGTTGTATTTTCATTCATTCATTGTGCACATTTTCTCTCCTCTCCCTCCCTTCTTGCTCCTCTTGTGTTCCTATTTCATTTTTAATATTCATTCATTGTTGCACAATTACCTATCTCCCTCCTTTGATCTTCCTCCACATCTTCAAGCATGATGTCCCTCTCCAAAGAATAGCCTCTCCTAGCAACATGCTGAAAGTATGTGAGACAAAAGTTTTATCACCTTTTACTCCAAGGAGCACTCTGACTGCATCTTTTCCGGGACATACCTGTTTATTCTTCTGGCATTTGCCAGGATGTTCAGTGTTCTTCTCCAACACCATATTAATTCTTCATCTGTCATCCTTATTCATTATCTAGCTCTCAGATGCACAGCAAGTGATTGAAAAGACCATGACTTGAATTAGGCACCCTTAATCCTCAAACTGAAATCATTGCTCTTCAATAATTAGGAGAGGTTCCTGATTACAGACTTGCCCAGTGCATTGGGTCTCCTGATCTTCTGACAATATATTCTTCATCTATCATGATGTTGCCTGTTGGTCCAGTCGTGAAATTTTTGTTTTCTTAATGTTGAGATGCAATTTGTATTGAAGGCTATATTCTTTGATCTTCTGCAGCAAGTGCTTCAAATCCTCCTAACTTTCAGCAAGCAAGGTTGTATCATCTGTATAGTGTAAATTATTGATGAGTCTTCCTCCAATCCTGATGCCACATTCTTCTTCTTCATAGAGGCTAGCTTCTCTAATTATTTACTCAGAATACAGATTGAATAGGTATGGAGAGAGGATAGAACCCTGGTACACACCTTTCTTAATTTTAAACCATGCAGTGTTTCCTTGCTCTGTTCGCACAACAGCATCTTGGTGTAGGTATAGATTTCATCAGAGCAGAATTAAGTATTTTTGGATTTCCATTCTTCTTAATGTTAGCCCTAATTTATTAGGAATCACAGAGTGAACTCCCTTTGTATAGACAATAGACATTCTTCTGATATTCTTTGCTTCAACCAGGGTCAACCTAACACCAACATTGATTTCCCTTGTGCCATGACTTCTAAATTAGAAAACCAAAATGGAAGTCAGAAGAGACCTTGAAAATTACAGTAGAACATTGAGAAACCAAAACAAAAAGAAGAGAAGCTGAAGCAAAAGAGCTGAACAGAAGATTTCAAAGGTCAACTTGAGGAGGCAAAGTATTAAAGTACCATTCTTGGAACAAGTGGTAATTAGTTGGTAATTGTTATTTAGAGAGCTGGAATTAGAGAATAAAAAGGGAAGAACTCTTTTATCATTTCTTAAGCTGAAAAAATTGAAAACCAAATTCAAGTCATGAGTTACAATACTTAAAAATCTTGGCAACATCAAGAGATGGAGGGAATACACAGAATGACCATGCCAAAAAGAATTGGCTGATACTAGGATGACTCAGGAATTACCATATGATCAAATGAAGGAAGAAATTAAAACTATACTAAAGGCACTGGAAAGCAATTAAGCTTCAGGAATCAATAGGATACCAACTGACATATTTCAACTAACAGAGGCAGCTCTGGACATGCTCATCAGTGTATGCCAGGAAATGTGGAGAACAGCTACCTGGTCGACTGACTGGAAGATATCGATATTTGTTCCCATTCTCAAGAAAGAGGATCTGATAGAATATGGAAATTATCAAACAATATCAGTAATATAAAATCAAGCAAAATACTGCTGAAGACCATTTAAAAATGACTAGGAGAGTGCATAGAGAACTGCCAAAAGTTCAAGCTGGATTTAAAAGAGGCTGTGGCTCATTTACATTATATACTTCTTATTTGCATGATTTCACACCATTTATCTTCTTTGTTTATCAGCAAGATATTCAGTCCCCATGGTGGGCTACAGATACCTCACATTTGTATAGTCCTACTTAATTACCTTGGTACCAACAGTCAGGAAATCAGGAGATGTACTGCACTGAGAAAGTTTACAGTTAAGGACCTCTCCAAATTATTGAGGAGTAATGATGTCAGTTTGAGGACTAAGGTGCATCTAATTCAGGCCATGGCCTTTCCAATCACTTGCTATGCATCTGAG
>NW_006399818.1:1270106-1272433 GCF_000299155.1 Elephantulus edwardii
TTCCTAGGGATGATTTGTGGGGAAGAAAAGAATTCTAGAGAAATGAAAAATACATAAGTTTTCCCCCTTAGTTTTAGGGTAAATTACATTTTCCTTATTTTTAAATATTCTTGTAAGTAAACAAAAATATTTCTTAGGATCTTCTGAGGAAAAGACTTTTCTTGTCTAATATTAGAAATTATTAGAAGTTACATCAAAGAACCAAAATAGAAAGAAAGAACTTATTTTTTAAAAGATTTGTTTGGTAAGCCTCTCTGATTCTAATTTGTTAATTGAAATACTTTAAAATTTAAATTAGGCTGCTAACTGCAGTAGGCTGATATTTGTGTAATTGTCTTTATATTTTGTGGGCTCACATCAGAAGAGGGGTGTGCAGGGACAAGGTTGGCTTCTGACCTGCATACACATTCCCCTCCCCCAGTTAATCCTCTGCTCAGAACAGATGCTCTGGATGCAGTTTTAGGATAGAAGAATGTCCAAAATATGTGGGTGTGAATTTGGCCAAAGGGTTAGTTGAATGTAGAGCACAGATAGCAGCCTGGAAACAGGTCACATTTTAATGAAAGTGCACATTCAGCATGGCATTATGCTTTTCAAAGAGGTGATTCCCAGCCTGGAGAACACAAGTGAGAAACAGGCATTCATGTGGAACTGCTTTAAAACAGAGTTCCTGTGTATCCTGGCTGGTGGGTAGCGCTCGCACAAACACCCCTTGGGACCATCAGTAATAAACTCTTCAAAAAGAAAAGAAATTACTACAAATTGAATAAAAGAAAAAAAGACTTTAAAATTTGTTACAGGTTATTTTAGAAAATAGTCTTCTTTTTTTTTTTTTTAAAGTATGCAATGCCTCACGAATTTGCATGTCATCCTTGCGGAGGGGCCGTGCTAATCTTCTGTGTATCGTTCCAATTTTAGTTTATGTGCTGTCGAAGCGAGCGCAGAAAATAGTCTTTCATATGTTGAGAACTGAGAGTAAGCAGAAAATGGAAGTTTTCCTTAATCTATTTTTTATTTATTTGTGTCTATATATATAAATTCAGTTGTTTTGGAAATAAAAAGTGAAAAAAGTAAACAAAAATTTCCTACTTTGGCATGTTAAAAGATTGGCATGCGACTTAGATAAATGCTTTATTAAAAGTGATGTTTCCCCTCAAGAAATGCATAGATGAGCATCTGAACATATTCATCATCATCTATAAGTGTATAAATAATATAATTAAGAGTGTTTCTTTTTACAATTGAGAGAAATATTAGACCCAGCTACTTTTAAATGGGACACAATGTTGTTTGGTAATGATGACAAACTTTTAATTTCATCCTTATGACTCTTTGGAGATAACATATAGGAACAGCAATGGGCAGTGTTTTGCAAAACAGCAAAGATATTAATGGAGGTACTCTGTCTGAAGTAAGGAAGGTGATAATTGAGTCTAACTTATGCTGATCACATTTTTTATTTTATTATATTATTTTTCTGTGTGTACTGTCAAATCAGATTTGACTGGTACAGGAGGGGATTGCCCTTTCATCTCCAGCAAAGCATCTGGTGGATTCAAACCTCCCACTTCTGGGATTGCAGTGCAGCTTCTTGCCACTAGGCCACCAGAGCTCCCTGCTGATCATATTTTTAAAACTGTAGTAGAGATATTTATACAGACTACATTTGTGGAAAGAGATGGAGAAGTTCTGTATCTTCAGTCAGGACAAGACGATGGGACAGCTGTAGACAAAAGGCAAGTGTTTCAAAGTCCATCCACGCTGTAACATGCTATTGGTGTTTTTTCCATGCACAACATAAACAAGTTCCACTAGAAGAGGTAGGAATATGAGGAATATAAAATGAGGACATCAAGGGGAAATGAAAGGAGCTTAGCATTGTTTAGTCTGAAGAAAACTTCCAGAACCATGAGGAAGAAAATCTGTTTTTTAATGGACCTTCCAAATGCAAGTTTATTCAGTAAATTCTGGAATTAAAGGATCAGTTGGCTAACTGAATTTTGGCTGACTGGAAGGAAGATAAGAGTAAGAGTGAATCACCCTTAGAAAGAGTTCTCTGCTGTATGTTCTCATTTGTTGCTATTGAGTTGGCTTCAAATCATGGCCATTTGATATATAACAGAATGAAGGATTGCTTGGTCCTCTGCCATCTCCATGATTACTGTTTTGCCTGAGTCCACTGTTATGGCTATTATGTAAATTCATCTCATTAAAGCCTTCTCTCATTATTGTTGATATTTGACTTTTCAAAACATGATAATCTTTTCTACCAGCTGGTTTTGTCCAAGGATGTGTTGTCTTTCCATCTTCTTTTTTTTTTTTTTTTT
>NW_006399818.1:1272533-1279088 GCF_000299155.1 Elephantulus edwardii
CTGTTGTCCTGGAGGAGGTGCAACCAAGATGCTCCTTAGAGGCAAAGACTGCATCTCTCATACATTGGACATATTATTAGGAAGTAGCAGTTCTTGGAAATGGACATGTTGCTGGAAAAGGTGGAGGGTCAGAGAATGAGACGAAAACTCTCAGGAAGATGGATTAACACAGAGACTCTAACAATGGGCTTGAGAATACCAAAGATAGAGAGGATGATGAAGGATCGGGCAACTAGCAGGGTTGTTGTTCATAGGGTCGCCATGAGTTGTTGTAGATGAGAGGGCACTTAACAACAAGAGCCTAGCCAAGGGAGCTCTGGTTGCCTAGTGGATAAGGAATTGTGTTGTCAACCCAATGGCAAGTGGCACAAAGCCACCAGTTGGTCTGAGAAATATGGACAGTCTTCTTCCATGTGATTTTTAACTTCTGAAAACCTGCTGGAAAGTCAGGTATGAGTCAGTTACAAATTAATGGCAATGAGGGTATTTGGATCCAGCCAAGTGTGAAAGTTACAAACATAGTAGCTAGAAAAACCTTATAAGGAACTGCCAGAAGTTCAAGCATTATTTAGAAGAGGCCATAGCACTAGGGATATCATTGCTGATGTCAGATGGAACCTGGCTGAAAGTAGAGAGTACCAGGAGAATGTCTATTTGTGCTTTATTTACTATACAAAGGCATTTGAGTGAGTGGATCCTAACAAGTTGTGGCTTACATTGAGAAGAAGGGGAATTGCAGCGCACTTAATTGTGCGCATGATACCTGGACCAGAAGGCTGTTGTGCCAAGGAGCAGGGGAATACCGCTTGGTTTAAAATTAAGAAGGAAGTGCTTCATTGTTGTATTTTCTCTCCATACTTAGCCAATCTGTATGCTGAGCAAATTATCTGAGAAGCTGGACTCAGTGAAGAGGAATGTATCATCAGGATCATAGGGAGACTCATCAATAACTTGCATTATGCAGATGGTGCAACTTTGCTTGCTGAAAATGAGGAGGACTTGAAGCACTTGTTGCAGAAGATCAAGGAATGCAACCCTCTAGGGATTACATCTCAATGTCAAGTAAACAAAGATTCTTAACCACTGGACCGATAGACAACATCATGATGGATGGAGAAGAAATTGAAACTGTCAACAACTTCTTACTTAGATCAACTATTAAAACCCTTTGTACCAGTAGTTAGGAAATAAGGAAACACATTCCACTGGGAAAGTCTGCAGCAGGGACCTCTCCAAATTATTGAGGAGTAATGATGTCAGTTTGAGGATTAAGGCACATCTGATTCAGGCTATGGTTTTCCCAGTCACTTACTATGCATGTGAGAGCTGGACAATGAATATAGATGACAGAAGAATTGATGCCTTTGAGCTATGGTACTAGAGAAGCGCACTGAACATTCCATGGACTGCCAAAAGAACAAATAAATGTATCTTGGAAAGGGTTCATAGTACTCTTTGGAGCAAAGGATAATGAGGATTTGTCTCACATAACTTTGGGCATGTTGATAGGAGAGTCTATTCCTTGGAGAGGTACATGATGCTGGGAGGGCTGGAGAGTCAGTAAAGGAGAGGAAGACCCTCAGTCAGGTGGATTGACACAGTGACTGCTGCAAATGGCTCTAGTGTGTCAGGAAATATGAAGATGGCACAGGATATGATGGGGTTCAGATCCACTGTTCATCGGGTCAGTATGGGTCATACTCAACTCGATGGCACCTAATAACAACAACTGCCACAAAATTACTCAAATCTGTAGTTGATGTCCAAATCTCTAGGTTGCATTTTTCAGCTTTAAAAAACCACATGTCATTTGGATAGCTCATAGATGCTAACATGCAAAAATTACTGAGTTTATCATTTCCTTACACCTACCCTTCCCCACAAACAACAACAAAACTCTTCCCTGTTCCCATCTTAGAGAATGGTAGTGGTTGGTGTTGTTATGTGCCATTACGTTGTCCATGACACACAGCAAATCTATAAACAACAAATTGAAATATTTTCATGTTCTGGGGCATCTGCAAGGTGTCTGATATCCTTGAGCCCATTGTTACACTTACTATGTCAATCAGTCTTTTTGAAGGTTGTCCTTTCACTGACCATCCACCTTTCCCAACAAAAAGTTCTAAAACTGCTCCTCCTGATAACATACTTGACGTTGCTTGTTGTTGTTATGTGCCTTCGAGTTGCTTGCGACTCATAGTGGCCCTATGTACAATAGCCCTGAAACCTGCTCTATCCTTTGCTAATTTTACTGTCTCTGACACATCTACCTTCATTACCCCAGTCACTGAATCAATCCATCTCATAGATGGTCTTCCTCTCTTTCTCCATCCCTCCACCCTCCCAAGCATGACTTCCCTCTCCAGAAACTGGTCTCTCCTTGCAACATGCCCACGTATGCCAGATGAAGCCTCAGAATCCTTGCCTCTAAGGAGTAGACTGGTTTCACCCTCTCCAGGACAAACCTGTTTGTTCTTTTCTCCGTCCATAATATTCAGTATTCCAACACCACAGGTCAAATGCATCAATTCTCTTTCTATCATCCCTAGTCATTGTCTAACTCTCTGTCACATAGCAAGTAATTGCAAAGGCTATGGCCTAGTCAGGCGCACCTGAGTCTCCAGACTGACATCATTGCTCTTTAGTACTCTGGAGAGGTCCCTGACAGCAGACTTTCCCAGTGCAATTTGTCTTTTGTACATGAGATAAAATATCACCATCCTTGTCTCTAAGGAGTAGTACCCTGGTTGCACTTTATCCATGACAAAGCTGTTTGTTCATGACAACCCATGAACTATTCAACATTATTCTCCAACACCACAATTCAAAGACATCAATTCTTCTGTCATCCTTATTCACTGTCTGATTTTCAGATATATAGAAAGCTTTTGCAAATATCATGACTTGGATCAGACACACACCTTAGCCTTTAAACCGATATCCTCGCTTGTTAGTTCTTTGGCGAGATCCTTGATAGCAGAGTTTGCCAAGGCAACATATCTTTTTATTTCTTGAGTGCTGATACCATGGATATTGCTTGAGCGTCTAAGTAAAATCAAATCATTGTTAACTTCAATCTTTCATCCATTTATCATGATGTGGTATCATGATCAATCCACTATTGAAGATTTTTGTTTTTGTAATGTTGAGATGTAATCCATATTGAAGGCTGTTTTCTGAGCTTTTCTTCAGTAAGAATTTAAAGTTGTCTTCACTTTCTGCAAGCAAAACGGTGTAATTTCCATAATACAGGTTGTTGATTAGTTTTTCTCTGATCCTGATGCAACATTCTTTGTTATATAATCCAGCTTCTCTCTTTATTTACTTAACATACTGATTGAATAGGTAAGAAGAAAAGATACATTTGCACACATACCTTTCCTGATTTTAAATAATGTTTTAGGCTCCCAGGTGAAGGGTTGACAGTTCGAATCAACTCAGAAGAAAGATTGTCAGTCTCCTCTCAAAAAGATTTATAGTCTTAGAAATCTGATGGAAGGTCATTATGAGTCAGCATAGACTTGAAGGGAGTGGATGGTCACTAAAGTTCTAGCATAATAGCTTTTGATCAAATGTTTAAATTTCAGTGTCATGTTGTATTTATTTTTTATTTTTATTGTATTTTTAATTATTTTTTTGGTGTGTACCGTCAAATCGGATCTGACAGGTACAGGAGGAGGTTGCCCCGCCTTCTCCAGCAGAGAATCTCGTGGATTCGAACAGCGTACCTCTGGGATTGCAGTGCATCTTCTTGCCACTAGGCCACCAGAGCTCCCTTTGTTGTGTTTATTTCTTAATGTTTTATACAAGAACAGAAATATTTCATCTTCTTTGAAAAGGAATTTCTTCTTAATACTTAAAGACTATGAGAAAAATCTTTATAATGGATTAATTTCTTGTTAAATTATAAACGTTTGCCTGCTTGGGTTAGAAAGATCTCATTTCTTGTCTTTCCAGCTGCACCAAAACCCCTCCAGAGAACCATGTTTACAGCTGTGGCTGTTCACAATCAAACAATAGGGAGCAGTGGTCTTGCTTAGTTTAAAACAGCTCACATTGCGCTGATAGTATGGGCTGGTTATGTGACTGGCATCCAAGAACAGTTTAGAGGTCGGAGAGTGTAAGAATGGTTTAATGAAAGATAATACATCACAGGACACTTCAAGTCTACTAGGAGCATAAAACTGGGTTAGTTTTGTAATGATTGAGTGAATCTCAGGTGTAAAGTTCCATACCAAAGTTACATACTGCTCTTGGAAAAAATTTTTTTTAAGTAATAAAGGAATTGACAATATTCTTTAAACTGCCAAGGTGATTTCTAATATTCCTTTCAAAAATGGAGAAAAGGTCTTAAGAGGCTTTAGAAAAATACTGATCCCATAGAAGTACTCTCTCTATGCCTTTGCCACCAGGGGGTGATCTTACATCATTCTTGTCTGCAAAGCAGCTGTCTCCAGCTCTCTCAAAGAAAATCAAAAGTAAGTGCTTAAATATAATTCTACTTCCTGTTTATAGTCATTGTCCTTTTAAAAGTGTCTATTTAAAGAAAAGACATGAAAAAACATCAGTGCAACTATTTAGCATGTAAATAATATCTGACTCTTGTGGAAAAGACTGAAAAATATTTGTTTCTTTTTAAAAGTAACCATAAACTGTACATGATTTTGGCGGTTTGGGAACTGAAAACTCTGTCTCACAGAGTAGCATTTTCTTTTACATTATTTAGTATTGGGTTTTTTTGCTAGCATTGTTTCCTTTTATCCTTTGACCCATTCTGGGGAAATGCATTTCTTACACACTTCTGTTAGTATTTCTGTAGTTATCTTTGGCACAGGCCGAAAGAAAACCCAAAAATGCCATAGTAACTTCACTGCCACCTTGCCACATTTTCTCTCCATTAATTTTGAGGTTATATTCTTGCCTCGTTTAGTGTGGAGACTGAGTGAGCTGAGAGGAAATGTGTAGTTTTGTATTATAAATTCTGTTCTCCCAGACTGTTAAGGAGAACTGATAGAGACAACCAATCATAGCAGGTTTCCAAGCTCAGAATGCTGTGAAGAATGATGACTCAAGGTCACTGGTAGGAGCTGCATTTAGTGAAATGGTTGGCCGGAGCATAGAGTCTACTTTGTTTTGGTCAAAAGGACCATGGCATTTCTGAAGGTGTTGGTTTTTTCCTGCAGGATTGTTCAGTGATTCTGGTATATATAGAAAGCCGAGATAGAAACAAGTGTTACACTTTACTTGTGAAAGTCCCTTTCTTTTTTTAAAATTTTTCTTTTTATTCTATTAATTTTAATGAACATTTACAGAGATTTTGGATTTCCATTCATTCATTGTTGCACTTTTCTTCCTGCCCACCCCTCACCCCAGTTTGCTCTTCATTTGTATACAATTCCTTCATTGTTATACAATCCCCCCACCCCGAGTACACTCCACTGTGCAACCTTCATTCTGCACTCTTGTTATAACCATAATACTCTATCATATATCACTTTTAAACTGTACTCTCCCTCATCTGTTTCAATACAGTATACATAATTTATCCAGCTTTTCCTCAGTCTTACCTCAACCCTGATGTCAGTCCCATTCTACAACAGTGGCACTATGCAGTATTTGTCCTTTTGTGACTGAGATACTTCACTCAGCATAATATCCTCCAGGGTCACCCATTTTGAATAATATTTCATGAGTTTCTTGTTTTTCAATGCCATGTAGTATTCCATTGTGTGAATATACCACAGCTTTTCTATCTATTCGTTTGTTGATGGGCACTTAGGTTGTTTCCAAATCCTTGCTATTGTGAACAAAGTCTGTTTCCACTCAGGGCAACACCAGGTGTGCAAAGTACTACCATACTTCATAGGCTTTTCAAGGACATGATCTTTTGAGAGCATGTACAGAACCTTTTGAGGCAACTCAGGGTGGGTTAGAACCATCAAATTTCAGCTGTAGTCAACTTCTTAACCATTTGTGTCACCAAGGGTCCCTTTCTATACATACTCCAGGTTCATCTTCTTTGCCTTAACTAGAAGAGTTAGTTCTTTAATTTTCCATATAACCATTTAACAGTCTATATGCAAGAAGGAAATTTGCCTGAAGATTTTATTTTAGACTATGTTGGGTCTTTAATTGTCAGTTTCCTATTTGTGTACTCTGTTCATTGGGAAAAAAGGGTGTGTGTGTGTGTGTGTATTTATACCCACTCTTCACTTACTGACATAGTTCTTTTCCAAAGGCTAGGTCTTTACATGAAAATTTGCATTATGTGAAAGTGGATGATAACTATTATTATGTAACTGTCAAACTACATTATTCCATAACTGTCAAACTATCGAGAATCATGGTCCAGCTAAGATGACATGCAACTTCAACCATCACTATTACTGTTGTAAATCTCACCTTGCACTTTAGTGTTCATCATTGCCAAACATACATTGTTAATTCACAAAATAATCAGACAGTAGATACTTTACAATCATAAATCTGAAATGTTGGATGGTAAAAAGTAGGTATGTATCGACACTTATATTTAAAAATACGTATTTCTTG
>NW_006399818.1:1284716-1306924 GCF_000299155.1 Elephantulus edwardii
ATTTCATCCAGTTTTTCTCAGTCTTACCCCCACCCCAATGCCAGCCTCATTCTACAACAGTGGCACCATATAGCATTTGTCTCCATCTTCTAAGGAACATTCTGGTTGTGTTTCTGAGACAGACCACTTCTCTCTCTCCTCTCCATTCTTTTGACCAAAGGCTGCACAATAGAATTCTGCAAGATCAATGACTTATTTATTAGAAATACTTCCCTCCCCACAATTGGATGAGCAACTACTATACACATGGAATTCACAAGATAGGTTATACAGGAATCAACTTCACCATTGTTGTTAGGTGCCATCAAGTCCAGTACAACTCATAGTGACCCTATGAACAAGAGATCTGAACCCTGTCCTATTCTGTGCCATCTTCACTATCTTTGAAACACTTATATCCATTGTTGCAGTCACTGGGCCAATCCACCTTATTAAGTAATTTCCTCTCTTTCTATGACCCTTGCCCTTTTCCAAGCATGATGTCCATCTCCAAGGAATAATTTCTCCTAGAAACAAGGGCTGTTGTACATAGGGTTGCTGTGAGTTGCAGGTGACTCGACGACACATAATAACAACAACAGCAACAACATGTTACTGTTATGTACCGTCAAGTCAGAACCAACTCATTGTTGCCCTTCAAGTGGTGAAAATGAGGAAATAGTGCAAAGGAACAAACTGCCCATCTTTCTCCCCAGAGCAGCTGGTGGATTTGAACCTCTAGTCTTTGAGTTAGTGGAGCAACTCCTTACACTAAGTCACCAGAGGTGATAAATTAAATGGAATTAAATGCTATAAGACTATTTTTATTCATTATTCCAATTTCAGCTTAGTTCAACTCTTATTTTTCAATAAAGCACATTGCATTTTTTTAAATACTGAAACCTGCATTCATAATTGTTTGTTTTTAAATAATTGCAATTAATTGTGTGAAAAAAGTGAGTCGGTGTTTTGGCTATTATTGGAATTTTTTAAAAAACCCTTCCTTTTTACTTTCTTCATAACCTGAAAGTAATTGAATCAAGGTTTCTTAACCAAGAAGTCTCTTAAACATTCATTGAAAGACATGGGGAAAAGTATTTCAAAGAATCTTCTTTAACAAATGGTTCTGGAAATACTGAGTGATTGTGAGTACCTTTATCTGAGTCTTGAATTTTGCTTGTTGCCTGGTCCTGAAACTCCAGATTTTGTTCCTGCCTCGTGTGAAGAAGGCTCAGCTTCAGGAGATGTCGATATCTTTAAACTTGCTGAAGGGAGAAAAAAAGAGCAGGAAACAGTCCCACATATTGATGAAGTACAAAATGGAAAAGGCATAATGAACCAGCCAGGGAGAAGATTTTGAAACTAGAACAGAAATATAACAAACACCACTAACTATTCTTTCAAAAAAAGAGGTAAATTTTGGCAAACATTTGTTGGTCATCCACAGTTAACTTCCTTACTTGAGGAGGAGAATGCACTGCTTTATTTGATCATAGGCAAAATGACAGAATTTAAAAAGATATCAAATCAGGTTATAGAATCAATTTTTACTTTGTTGAAAATCCTTACTTTGAAAAGAAAATGCTTTTCAAAGAATTGAATCTGAATCCAAGTGATTGATAATCCATCCTAAAAGAAATGAAAATACACAGTTTGAATCCACCAGATAGATCCTTTGCATGCACGCGCGCGCGCACACACACACACACACACACACACACACACACAAATAAAAAAAATAAAAACATGAAAAAAGAAATGAAAATAAAATTGAATCTGGGAAGGAATTGATGATGCATTAAAGCTAAGTGCAGAATAAAGTCAGCAGGCAGGGGCAGCATCTTTATCTCGTTTGTGGACATTCTGATGCAGACACAGATAAATTATGTTGTTGTTAGGTGTCACCAGCAACAGCTCATAGTGAACCTATGAACAGTGGAACTGAATTCTTCCCTATCCCTTGCTATCCTTCTAGAGTACAAAATCTATGCTCAAGTGCCATTGTTACATTCAGTGTGTCAACCCATCTTGCCGAGGCTATTCCTTTCTTTTGCTGACTCTCCACCTTTCTCAACATGATGTCTTTTTCCAAAGATTGATCATTCCTAACAACATGCCCAAAGTCTGTGAGAAGAAGTTTCATTATTCTTGCTTCTAAGGAGCACCTTGGTTCTTTTGCTAGACAATGCCAATCAATTCAGTATCTTCTCCAGCATCATAGTTCAAAGGCATCAATAATTCTTCTGTTATTCTTATTCATTGTTCAACTTCAGATGCACTGGAAGCAAATGAAAGGCCATGGTTTGGATCAGGTGCATCTTAGCCTTTAAATGGATACCTTTTTAGTACTTTGGAGAGCTCTTTGACAGCAGATTTTCCTAATGTAACAAGTCTTTTAATTTCTTGGCTTCTGTTACCATAGATGTTAATAGTGGATCCAAGTAAAAATGATATCGTAAACAACTTCCATTTTTTTCCTCGATTTATTATGATGTTGGCTATTGGTCCAGTGGTGAGGATTTTTGATGTTGAGATGTAACTTATATTGAAGGCATCTTTGCTCTTCTTCTGTAAGTGCTTCACTTGATAATCCCACAAGCTAGCATGTATCTTATGCAGAGCATCCTTGTTCATGAGTGCTCCTCCAAATCTAAGGCCACATTCTTCTTCATGTAGTCCAGCTTCTTGAATGATTTGCTCAGCATACAGATTGAATGGGTATGGAAAGAGAATACAATCGTCACACACACACACACACACACACACACACACACACACATCCACCCCTTTCTTGATTCTATACCATTAAGTTTTCCTTTTTTCTATTTGGACTAACTGCTTCTTGGCCTATGTGTAGATTTTGCATGAACACAGTTACGTGTTCAAGAATTCACATTCTTTTCACTGTTAATCCATAATTTGTTATGAGCCACACAGTTAAGTACCTTTTCATTGTCAGCAAAACATTGCCTTTGAGCAGTAGTGTTGAAGAAGAGTACTGAATATCCCACGGACTATCAAAAAACCAAACAGATATGTTTTGGAGAAGGAACAGCCGGAATGCTCCTTGGAAGCAAAGGTGATAAAGTTTCATCTCACATACTTTGGGCATGTTCCTTGGAGAGGATACTCCATGGAGAGAAACAGCATGTCTAGAAACATGGAAGGATGATGAAAGAGAAGAACCTTCAATGAGATGGATTGACAACAGGGACTACTGTCATGGGCGTGAGAATGTAAGAGATTGTAAGGATGGCTAGAGATAGGACGGGGATCAGATTTTTGTTCATTAGGGTGGCTGTGAATTGTACTCAACAGCACCTAACAGCAACAACACAAAACACAAGTAAGTATCTTCTGGTATTCTCTGCTTTCAGCCAAGATCAATGTGACATCAGCAGTGATATCCCTCAAGTTCTCTGTCAATATACTATTCCAGTTATTTAAAATATAATCTTCAGGAAGATTTTGATTGCACGTGAAGTTAATGATCTTGCCCAATAATTTCCATATTCTTTTGGATCACCTTTTCTTTGAAAAAAAAAAATGAGAACAAATATGGATCTCTTCCAGTCAGATGGCTAATAGTTGTCTTCCACATTTTTTTGACATTGAATAGTGAGCGTGTCTAGGACTGTGATTTTTTTTAAACATTTCAATTAATATTCCATAGATTCTGGGGCCAATGCCTGCAATATAGCTTGAACTTATTCCTTCAGTACCTTTGGTCTTTGAACATATGCTACTTTCCTAAATGATGCAATGTTAACCACTTCTTTTTGGTACAGTGATTCTGTGTGTTCCTTCTGTCTTCTTTTGATGCTTCCAGCATTATTTAGTATTTTGTCATTATAATCTTTCAGCATTGCATTATTGTTCACCTTTAGTCCAACAATATTTTCCACTTAATAATCCTCTACAGCTCTATGCTGGAATAAGGCTGTACTCTGTGCATGGAAAGCACAACTTTTTGTACAAGTAGCAATATGAGGCACAGCGGTGTGCTTTACCTGGAGCAAAAGAGGAAGAAAGCAAATAAGAAATACGAAGACGATATGGAATGTGTGGTTAAGTTCCTTCATTAAAAACTGCCTCCTTTACCTAAAGATCCAAAGAACTGCGTGATGTCTGGTTTTTATGAAGGAACATTTTTATCAGAGATTCAGTTTGAAAATACTGATCAAAGGGGAGAAATATACAACAGAATTTCCAAGTATAATGGATTCTAGATTTTCTAGAGCCAAGGGGATAGATAAGGCACTGAAACGATTGTGCTGGGATATTTAAAGCTTAAATTAAAAATAACCCCTGAAGTCTTGAATATCTAAGTTTAGCTTCTTGTTTTCATGTGCTGTCAAGTCGCCTGCAACTCAGAGAAAGTCACCTGTGACTCATAATGACCCTATGTACAATAGCTCTGAACCCTGTCTTATCCTGAGCCATTGTCATTGTCTCTGACACACCTACTTACACTACCCTACTTACTGTATCAATCTATCTCATCTGGGGTCTTCCTCTCCTGTGCTGTCTCTCCAACCTTCCAAGTATGATGTCCTTCTCCAAGAACTGGTCACTCCTGGCCACATGCCCAAAGTATGTGAGACAGAGTTTCAAAATCCTAGCTCCAAGGAGTGACTGGTTTCACCCTCTCAAAGACAGATCTGTTTGTTCTTTTCGTGGTCCATGGTATATGTTCATTACTCTTCTCCAGCACCACAATTCAAATGTATCTTTGAGTATTTTTCTTCTATCATCCTTATTCATTGTCCAGCTCTCTGATACTAGTTAAGTTAGCTTAACAAGTAAATAATAACAAAAAAACAATACCCTGCGTTATACCATTTTAGGAACTATCTATAGGTGATCAACTTGACAACTGGAATGATTGGGTAGGAAGATAGGGAGAGTGAGTTTGTGTTAATGCGGGAAGGACACTCAGAAAATGAGAATGAGAATGGTTGCATAACTAAAAAAGGTGGCCTGTTTCACCTGAATCATACAGATAAATACAGCTGCCTTGATACATATTTTACTGTGTATATTATCAACAAGCTGGAAGCAGGCGTGGCATCCACTTTTCAAATGGCTTGCCTCTGGAAACTATGAACAGTGCTCAGGCCTTTCTTTCATGGGGTCGCTATGAGTTGTCTACGACTCAGTGGCACCTAACAACAACAACAATGATAACAACAACATTATCAACAAGAGGTTTTGCCTGAGCACAATGAAGTGCTCTGGGATTCCCACTCTTCTCTGTGTTAACCATAACTTGTTATTATCCACACTGTCAAATGCCTTTGGATGGGAATCCTAGAGCACTTTATTGTGCTTATTCGAAACCTATACATACACCAGGTGGCTGTTGTACGAACAGAGCAAAGGAGCATTGTTTTTGTTATGTGCTGTCGAGTTGCCTGCAACCCATAGTGACCCTATGTACAGCAGCCCTAAACATTGTTCTATCCTGTGCCAATCTTGTTGTCTCTGACATAGCTACCCCCATTACCTCAGTCATTGAATAAATCCATCTCATCGAGGGTCTTCCTCTCTTGCACTGTCCCTCCACCCTCCCAAGCATGATGTCCCTCTCCAAGGACTTGCATCTCTTTGCAACATGTTCAGAGAAGGTCAGATGGAGCTTCAGGATCCTTGCCTCCTAGAAGCAGTGTGGTTTCACACTTTGTAGAGTGAATCTATTTATTTTCTTAGCAGTCCATGGTACATTCAATACTCTTCTCCAGCACCACAGCTCAAAGGCATCAATTCCCCTTCTATCATTCCTAGTAATTGTCCAGCTCTCTGATGCATAGCAAGTAATTGCAAAGAAAACAGCCTGGATCAGGTGCACCTTCGTCTCCAGACTCTCCTGACTGACATCGTTGCTTGTCAGTACTTTGGAGAGGTAAGGAAAGGAGTGTGTATAGTTGTTTTCTCTCTCCATACATATTCAATCTGTGTGCTGAGCAGCTTATTCAAGAAGCTGAACTCTATGAAGAGGAATGTGTTATCAGGATTGGAAGGAGACTCATCAGCAACTTGTGTTATACAGATGCCACAACCTTGCTTGATGAAAGTGAGAACTTGAAACACTTGTTGCAGAAAATGAAAGAATACAGCCTTCAATATAGATTGCATCTGAATGTCAGGAAAACAGAGATTCTTACTACTGGACTAATAGGCAACGTCATGAGGGATGGAGAAAAGCTGACACTGTCAACAATGTCATCTTACTTGGATCCACAATTAACACTCTCGGTACCAGCAGTCAGGAAAGCAGGAGACGTAATTCACTGGGAAAGTATTTAGGTCCCTTTCTAAACTATTGAGGAGTAATGATGTCAGTTTGAGAATAAGGTATGTTTGATTCTGTCCATGGTTTTTCCAATCAGAGAGCTGGACAGTGAATAAGGATGACAGAAGAAGAATTGATGCCTTCGAGCTGTGGTGTTGGAGAAGAGCACTCATGGACTGTCAAAAAGCTAAACAAATATTCTTGGAAAGGCTACAGCCAGAATTCTTTTTGGAGGCAAGGATGATGAATGTTCACCTCAGGTAATCCAGGCATGTTGTTATGAGAGGCAATGCCTTGGAGAAGGACATGATGCTCAGAAAGGTAGAGAGGGTCTGCAAATGAGAGGAAGACCATCAACCAGGTGAATTTGACACAATGACTGCCCCCAAAAGGCTCTAATGTATCAGGAAGAGTGAGGACGGCACAGGATAGGACAGGGTTCCGATCTGTTGTTCATAGGGTGGCTGTGAGTTGTACTCTCTACTCAATGGCACCTAACCACCACCACAACAACATAATAAACAAAAATAAGTTAAGGGTGAAAAACATAGTTTTCCCATGTCTCTCCAACCCACCAGCTATTAAAATGTATAGAAAAAAGGACCGAGAAGGATGTAAATTGCTTGAGATTCAGCATTTTATAAAAATTAAATTTAATAAGTTCCTAAAGGTGTGAGGTCAGTTTGTGGGCCTTGTACTTAAATGTGCACTTGCATTATTGTCAAGTCAGGTTTCTCAGGCAGCAGGCTGTCCAATAGAACTTAGCCTCCAGAATGCTTAATAAAGAATAACCCTGAGATCAAAAGGAAGGATGGAGATCTGAGGGAGGGAGGGGAGGAGCAGAGGGGTGAGGATGGGGCGGGTAATCATAGGGTCACACAATTTGATGGGTGGAGGGAAGTGAGAGTTAAGGAAATGGGAAAGATTGGTGTGCAAAACAATGTATATATGAACATTGTAAATAAACAAGTATAAGGTAAAAATTTTATTTAAAAAAAGGGGGGGTAGAAAAAAGAAGGGTAAGTCCAGCTGTGATGTATGCCAACCTCTGGAATCAGGTTTACACTTCATGGTTGTCTTAAGTTAGCCCTTATTGTATGCCCTTGACCAATTTTAACTCAAAAAGTCATCCTATATGACAAGATAGAACTGCCCCCCCCCAAGGTTTCTTAGGCTGTAGTTGTTTCAATCATGCATAAGCAGATTGGTCACCTGGACTTAGCTAACAATAAGCTGTGGGCAGGAAGCCTATTTCTTAAGTCAAGTAGGACCTGGTGGGCGGGCTTTTATATTTAAAAGTTGGTTTGGCTCTCACGCCTGTGGCACTCCGACCTAGTGTTAATTGTCTCTGGGAAGAACATTATACTAAGTGGTATAGCACCGGTCTGTCAGTTTGTTGTACTGGGATTATTTTGGGGTTGCCATGATACTGAACTCTATGCCACTGGTGTGTCAAATGCCATAATGGTTACCCATGGTGGACAGGGTTTGACAGAGCTCCCAGATTAAGACAGATTTGGAAGCAGGATTGGCATCCACTTCTTAAACAACAGGCCTTTGGAAACTCTATTAACATTAGAGAAACAGCGACAGTTCTAGAACAGGGTTCAGATCCTTTGTTCATAGGGTCACTATGAGTAATAATTGACTTGAGCACACTTAACAACAACAGCTGTTTTGAGAAAAGATGCTAAATGAAAGATTTTAACCCGGCAGTTGCTCCATGGGAGATAGATGTGACAGTCTGCTTCTGTAAAGCTTCTATTAATAGAGGCCATCAATTCATACTCTGTAATAAATATTGTCTGGTCTTGTGTCATTCTCAAGGTGATGCTGTGTTTGAGTCCACTGTTGGAGTCACTGTGTCAACCCATCTTTTTGAGGGCTTCCCTAATCTTTGAGTTAATCAAACATCACTAAGACTTGTTCTAAGACTGGTCTTTCCCTGGGAATCCTAGGGGGAATTCAGCTATGACCTATAGGGTTGCTATGATTTGGGATGGCTAGATGGCAATGGGTTTGGGTTTTAATCTTTTTGGGAGTAAATAACCAGGTCTTTTCTCTCCCATGTTTGGGAGAGTGGAGGGACAGCAGAGGAGAGGAAGACCCTCGATGAGATGTATCGATTCTGTGAGTGGAGTTGTGGAACTGAATGTGTTTGAGACAGCGAGGTTGGCACAGGATAGAATGGTGTTTAGGGCTCTTGTACATATGGTCGCTATGAGTTGCAAATGACTCAATGGCACATAACAACAACAACCATGGGAAATTCTGCCGTTAGGGACCTCTTCAAAGTACTGAAGAGCAATGGTGTCCCTCTGAGGACTAAGGTGCATCTGATACAGGCCATGGTCTTTGTAATCACTTGTTATGCATCAGAGAGTTGGACAATGACTAAGGAGGATAGAAGGAGAATTGATGCCTTTGAGCTGTGGTGCTGGAGAAGAGTATTGAGGGTACCATGGACTGCTAAGAAAACAAACAGATTCATCCTGGAAAGGGTTAAACCGGGATGCTCCTTGGAGGCAAGGATTCCGAGGCTCCATCTAATATACTTTGGACATGTTGTAAGGAGAGACCAGTCCTTGGAGAGGGACATCATGCTTGGGACGGTGAAGGGACAGTGTAGGGGGCGAAGGCCCTCTATGAGGTGGATTGATTCAATGACTGGGGTAATTGGGATGGGTGTGTCAGAGATAGTGCGACTGGCACAGGACAGAGCAGAATCTAGGGCTGTTGTACATAGGGTGGTTATGAGTCACAAGCGACTCGATGGCACATAACAACAACTACTCAACAGCTGAGTGCTTTACCATTGACTGAGAGTTCCTTAAACTGCCTATAGGTGTCCACATTGTTATCTTTCCACGATGAAGGGGTGTGATTTAGGGTCAGAATGACTGCTTTCTGCTTCCGAGGTAAATGCTGAAGAAGAGATTGTTTGAAACGTAAAAGATAGTTGAGGCACTTCCTAAAATATCTTAATCCAGTGTTAACTGTTGTGTACCGTCATACTGGAACTGATTCACAGGTAACACTCCAGTGGGTTTTTAGTAAATCACACAGGAGATTGCTCATCTTCTCTACAGAGCAGCTGGTGGATTCAAACTGTGTGCCTTTGAAATTACAGTGCAACTTCTTACCATTAGGTCCCCAGAGCTCCCTCTTAACATGGTAGAAGACAAATAATCCTAGTGGTTGGTTGTTGTGTACTGTCAAGTCAGCACCAACCCTAGCTGACCCTCCAGCAGGTTTTCAGAGACAGTTAATTGTTTGGGAGGAGATTGCTCATCCTCGTTCCGAGCATCTGGTGGATTTGAACCTTTGGGATTGCAACACAGCTTCTTACCACTAGGCTTTGTTAACACTAGGCTATTTTACCACTAGGCTACCAGAGCTCCCTAATCCCAACAGGCTCAGACCATAAGTCTTTCACGGAATGAGATTCTGGGTGGTATACAGGTAATTACTAGCATGCATTTTTGTTTTTCTTGATATCAAGTTTTCAGAGTTGAACGACATTGGTGTGTCATTCATTTCCTCCACTATCTAATATAATTTGGTATCATAAGGCGATGAGATTTCATAATGTATATGAAAGACTTATTACTGTGCTTTTCAACTGCTAGCTATCTAGGGCCAGGTTCCTTTCTGTTGTTCACAGAGTCACTATGAGTTGTAGTTGACTTGATGGCACAACAACAGAATCATAATTCTTCTTCTTTTCTAGTTAGCAAATGTTTTGGAACTAAAACCCCAAAATCATAATAGCAACAAAACCTCATATTATTATTGCCCAAGATTTGTTTCTTTAAGCAAAGGAAGGAGCTGGTAAAAATGGAAAAGACTCCTTTAATAGGTTTATATTGTATACACATTATGTCAATTTGTCCCTGAAAAAGTGCCTCGTTTTGGGTGCTTTTCTGTAGCTATGAGTAATAATCCCTTTTCCCATGGTAGAGTAAATTTTATTCTTCCCTTTTGCTTTTGTAAGTTAAAATTCAGTGTTATCAGTGATTTCTAAGGAACTCTCTTGCCTTGCTTACTAAAGGAAAAGCCAGACTCAGACTTTTTAGTTCATCTCCTTGACAAATGCAATCCCATCATGTTACAATAAATGGATAGCTGGCTTCCGCTTGAAGAGAAAGAATCACGTGAGTTGTTGTGTTAATGTTCTTGACGTTTGTTTTTGGACATTGGACTGCTGTTCTGATGAGAAACATCTGTTGACCATGAGAAAATGTTAATAACAAAATCACTAACTGAACACTGTGCTGTTCATGTGAATTATCTCATTAATTATCATTGTCAGGCATATGAGGTAAATAATACTATGATTCCTTTTATTACAGATGATGAAATTGGGGCTCAGAAAGGTAAGTTGCTTAAGGTCAGGCTCTAGTAAGTGGTAGAGTAAGAATTGGGATCCATGTTAATTGGACGCCAAGATCAATGCTTCTAATTATTCCAACTTACTGACATTGAGGACAGATGTGAGCTATTTCACTCAATTTTTGATAAAGATGAAACAGTTGATGCCTCTTTTTCTGGAGCAAAGGAAAGAGAAAAGAAAAAACACAGAGAAACAATCCAGCAGACTAAGGTGTCTCTTGAACCTCAGTCTGTGTGACCCTGAGATCAAGAGAACTAGATGATGCCTGTCTACCACTGCTGACTTGGAAAGGGGTCACAATTGAGAGGCTTAGAGTGGGAGGAGATTGTGGAGCAAAAATAAATCATGTAAAAGACGTGTCTCATTGGTCTGTTAGGGACTTTTGGAACCCCTGAGACTATCTCCTTTGTTGAGACTATCTTCTGTTGTCAGGTTGTGCTGTCAGGTTGACCACAACTCATAGCGACCCTATGAACAACAGCTCTCAATCTTGTCCTGTCCTGAGCCCACCTCACAGTCTCAGACACACCTGATCCCATTGCCACAGTCACTGTGTCAACCTATCTTATCCAGGGTTTTCCTATCTTGCTCTAACCTTCTACCCTTCCAAAGCATGATGTCCTTCTCCAAAGACTGGCTCATCCTGACAGCATGTCCAAAGTATGTAAGATGCTGTTTCAAAATCCTTGCCTCCAAGGAACAATCTGGTTTCACCCTCTTCAGGACAGACCTGTTTGTTCTCTTGGCAGTATATGGTACGTTTAATACTCTTTTCCAACACCACAGCCCCAAAATACTGATTCTTCTGTCATCTTTGATTATTGTCCAGTTCTCAGATGCGTAGCAAGCAATTGAGGAGAGCGTGACTTGGTTTTAGACTGTTAGACACAGCATGTAGGCTGAGCCCTTATATTTATTGGAAGACAGCAAAAATGAAGAGGAATAGTTGCAAACACCCACTAACAATTGGAATGTGGAGCCTGCAAAGTATGAATGTAGGAAAACTGGACGTTGTCAAAAGAGAAACAGAACATATAAAGTTTGATAGATCTTGACTGATAGACCTTAGTCTATCTTAAACTCTGGAACTGAACTCACCCTGTGGCTTATCCTTCAGTGAAAAGTTGAGGTCCATAAGGTAAAAAACTAGGGAGGTACATAGTTTTTAAAAACAATCAGCCATCTAAGATCAGAAAAGCAGCATTTCCCCAGGGATAAAGCTAAGATGGCAGAAAGAGAAATAAAAAGAATGAATGGAAATAATAACCACAACAGGAAAGCAGGAAGAACCTTGTTACATTATGGTGATTGTGAATATTAGGAAACAAAATGTGGATAAATTGTTGAATCAAGACCAATTTATTAAAAAGACCAATTTATTGGTTTCAGTCAAGTCACAATACTAAGTTAAATAAAATAATTAATTTAAAAAGAAAATATACTGTGAGTCCCTTATTGTTGTATACCATTAAGTCAAAACAGACCTATAGCTGACCCTCCAGGGGGTTTTCAGAAGCTGTAAAACTCATGGGAGAAAATTGCCCATCCTTCTGTGGAGGAGCTGGCGGATTTGAACCTTTTGAGATTGCAGTGAAGCTTCTTACCACGAGGCCTCTAGAGCTCCCCGTGGAAGAAAAAATGATAAGCATCCTTTGTACATTTAGAATCTAGATGAGGAATTTAAGATAATCAAGGGTAGGCAGATGAGTCACAGAATTACTTCTAAAAGAACTACTGTAATAGCCACTCAGGGAAAGTCCCAAGGCCAGTTTCAATTCATGTTGGTTGGTGATGGTGGTATTGGAAAAATTATATCCACGAATCATTGTCTGACTGGTGAATTTGAGAAGTACATAGCGACCTTGGCTGTGGAGGTCCATCCCTTTGTGTTCTTCACTAACAGAGGATCTATTAAATCCATTGTGTGGAATACAGTTCGCCAGGAGGAATTTGAGAGACTGAGATGGTTATTGTATCCAAGCCCAGTGTGCTATTACAATATTTGATGTAACATTGAGAGTTACTGAGTTACAAGAACATATCCAACTGGCATAGGGATCTAGTTATAGTATGTGAAGACATCCCCATTGTGGGTTTGTTTGTTTTTTTAATCCCCATTATGTTTTATGGCAGCCAAGTGAACTAGGAAAGTTAAGGCAAAAAAATCCTTAATTTACCACCAAAAGAAGAATCTTGAATACTGTGACATTTTCAAAAGTAACTACAACTTTGGAAAGCCTCCCTTCCTTTGGCATATTTTAAAATTATTTGGATAGCTTAATTTAAAAAGAGACGTTTTGGTGGTCTAGTACTAAGAAAATGTGCTGCAATCCTAAAGGTATATAGTTTGAATCCACCAGCTGCTCCATGGCAAAAGAGATGGGTCATCTCCTCCTGTGCAATTAGTTGCCTCTGAAAACCTGTTGGAGGGTCAGCTATGGGTTGGTTCCTAATCGAGGGTACCCAACAACAACAACAGATTAAAAGGGAGCTCCAGTGATTTAGTGGTAGGGTATCTTGCTGCCAACTCAAAGGCACATGGTTCAAATCCACCAGCTGCTTCATAGGAAAAAGATGGGCAATATTCTCCCAGGTGAGTGCTGCATCTGAAAACACTGGAGGGGCAGTTGTGAGTTCATTCTGACTCAGTGGTGCACAACAGCAACAATAACATATAACCAACAGCATAGAATTTGTCACCGTGCCTGCTCTTGCCCCAGCAGAGGCTGCCAAGGTTGCTTTGGCAGCACAACTTGGAACTTGGTGAGGATGACTGTGAGAGAATGAAGTTGGAGTCCAGCATCAGAAGTCTAGTTTGACAGGAAACTATCCTGTCGTGTCAGTGACATGCCTACCATTTACCACTTTATTTTCTAGCTAAGAAGAATATGTGCTAATCTTTGGCATGAAAGAGATTCAGAGTGACTGTTCTTGTTGGTGTGTACCATAGAGTCAGAACCAACCCATAGCTGACCCTCTGGTGAGTTTTCAGAGTTAATTGCTAGGGAGGAGATTGCCCATCCTTTTCCTGTGGAGGGGCTGGTGGCCTCGAATCTTGTGCCTTTGGGATTGCAGTGTGGCTTCTTGCGACTAGGCTTCCTAGTAGTTGAAGACCATTTCATTTTTATGACTTGTGTATTTAGCTATTTCTTTCTTCAGTTTCCAATACAAGACTGCTACAGTCACACAACAATAGTCTATGGTAAAATCTCATTCCTTCTGTCATTCTCATTTCTTTTTGCTTAGAACCAGAGTAAAGTTATATTTCAAGTATATTTTAAAAACATATAATCAAGGGGAATGTTCACTAAACTGTAGGGTTTTGTTTATAACTTGTTCTGATGTCATTGTCATGCGTTTGGCTACTACGTGCATTGCATATGAAATAAAGCACTACTTTCCCTCTCTGACCTCCCTTGTTCCTTAAACTTCATTTTTACACTCAGACTTCCCCACTGTATTTTATAAATTTTGAAAAAAAAGACTCAAAGATGATGCTTTTATATATCACTTGTTGTACTTAGTTGAAATATGGTTCAGTACCTGGATCACTGCAATGAGAAACTGAAGAATGGTGAATGGTCAAAGAAGAAAAACAGTGAAATAGTGTTGATTTATTTCATCCTTTTAGGTAATTTACTAATTCTTCCATTGTCTTTTACAATCATCTCTCTTTTTCACTGCCATTGCGTCAGCACTGATTCGTAGCTTTAGCAAGTTTTCAGAGACTAAATTGCCTGACAGATTACCCATCTTTCTCCTGTGGAGCAGCTGGTAGATTTGAACTGCCTGTCTTTGGGTCGGTATGCAAGTCTTTACCCACAAGAGCCCATAAATGAGAAGAATTGAGAGAAATAATTGGTAAGATGGTAAAATATTTCAAGAAACAGGAAAATTAAGATCACTACTGTTGTAGTCGTTAGGTGCTGTTGAGTTGTGTATGACTCATAATGACCTTGTGAACAACAGATCTGAAACCTGTCCTATTCTATACCATCCTCATTATTTTTTAAAAATATTTATTTATCTTTAATTTGGTGTACCGTTGAATTGGATCCGGCTAGCACAAGAGGAATTTGCCTCTCCTTCTCCAGTGGAGCATCTGGTGGATTCAAACCACACACCTTCAGGATTGCAGTGCAGTTTCTTGCCACAAGAGCTCTCTACCATCTTCACTGTTAATGATGTACTTGAACCAATGGGATTTCAATCTATCTTATTGAGAGTCTTCCTCTCTTTTACTGACTGACCTTTCTAAGCATGGCATCCCTTTTCAAGGAATAACCTTTCCTAGCAACATGCCCAAAGTATGAGAGATGAACCTTCACCATCCTTAGCCCGAAGGACCACTCTGTCCACACCTTCTCCAAGATATATATGTTTGTTCTTTTGGCCGTCTATGGGATATTTAGCACTGTCTTTCAACTCTACCACTGATAGGCATAAATTCTTCCTCTGTCATACTTACTCATTGTTCAGCTCACAGATGCATAGCAAATGATTGAAAAGATGATGACCTAAATCAGGCACAACTTAGTCCTCAAACTGACATCATTACTTCTCAGTAATTTGTATACATTCTTACTTTCAGACTTTTTCAGTGCAATATGTATCCTGATCTCCTGACTGCCGATCACGTGTTTTAATTGAGGATCCAAGTAAGAGGAAGCTGTTGAGAGTTTCAATCTTTTTTCCATATAACATGATGTTGACTACTGGTTCAGTGGTGAGAATTTTTTGTTTTCTTAATATTGAGATGTAACCCATATTTAAGATTGCACAGCAGAATATAGAAATTATCTGACAATATTAATAGTGCACGCAAGCAAAATATTGCTAAAGATTACCTCCAAAATGGCTAGAACAATACATAGAGAACTGCCAGAAGTTCTAGCTGTGTTTAGAGGCATGAGGGATATCATTGCTAATGTTAGATGGACCCTCGCTGGAAGCGGAGAATACTAGCAGACTGTCTATTTGTGTTTTATTGACTATTCTAAGGCATTTGACTGTGTGGATTATAAGACATTATGGCTAACATTGAGAATAATGGGAATCCCAGAATTTTTTTTCCAGAATTTTTAATTATGCTCATATGAAACCTATACCTAGACCAAAACGTTGTCTTAAAAGAACAGGAGAATACTACATGGATTAGAATTAAGAAAGGTGTCCATCAAGTTTCCACTTTCCATTTCTGTTCAGTCTGGATGCTGAGAAAATTATTCAAGAAGCTGTACTATATGAGAGAGAATGATCAGGACCAAAGGAAGACTCATCAACAACCTGTGTTAAGTGGTTGACACACCATGCTCACTAAAAATGAGGAGGACTTGAAAAGCTTGCAACAGAAAATCCCAGACTACAGCCTTCAATATGAGTTACATCTCAACATCTAAGATCACTAAATTCCTAGAATTTATTTTTTAGTTTATAAAGATTCAATAAATTTATAAATTGAAGACTATTGAGTCTTTATAGATTACAATTTCAATATAGATTCTATTTTATTTTTTGAAAAAATTTTAAGGACATATTTTTTGTTTTGGTGTGTTTTTTTTAGGACTTGTTTAGGTAGCAAATAATAAACAATGGCGAGGTTGTGGAGAGATTAGAATTCTTATTCACTGCTGATGGGAATGTAAAATGGTGCAACCACAATGGAAGACAGTCTGGCATTTTCTCAGAAAATTAAAAATAGAAATACTGTTTGACCCACAAATTCCACTACTGAGAATATACCCTAAAGAAACCAGAGCCACAACTCAAACTGATGTATGCACATCTATGTTTGTTGCTACATTATTCACAATAGCAAAGAGATGAAAGCAACCAAGTGCCCATCAACAAATGAATGGATAGAAAATATGGTACATCCACACAATGGAATATTGAAGAGCAATGAAGTAGTAAAACATTACACAGCATAGGGGAGACTTAAGGACATTATGAATAGTGGAAATCTCAATCACAAAAGGATAAATACTGCATAACACTACTGTCATAGAAATAGCACAGACATTGGGGTCTTCCTCATGGCCTCTCTATACCCCCAGCCTAGCCACATGGTGAGACCACGTGGAAAGGAACCAAATCCTTGGTCAACAATCTCAGCTGCTCTCTCATCCAACAGCTAGCACCAACTTGCTTTATCTTGTTATGTGCCAACGAGTTGGAACTGACTCATTGTTGACCCTTTGGTGGGTTTTCAGACTGTAAATCCCATGGGAGGAGATTGACCATCTTACTTTTGTGGAGCAGGTGGTGGATTGTGAATGAGACTATGCTGGGAAGCCTCTCTCTCTACCATCAAATTGAGTTTAGAAGTCAACCCTTTAATCATAGTGTGGCCATCACAATTGACTTTATGAAGAACAGACACCAGATAGTATTGCAGAACCCCACCTAAATAGAGAAATTGTGGCAAGTGATTTTTTTTTAAAAAGTGATTAGTTTTTGGAATTACTTACTACATAAAAATCCCCCAAAACCTATTGCCATCAAGTTAGTTCCTACTCATAGAGACACTTCTTTGGATTTCCAGAGCTGTGAATCTTTAGAAGAGGAAGTTGCCTCTCTTTCTCCTGAAAAGCATCAGATGGATTCAAACTGCTTACATTTCCCCAGTTGGCAGCTTGATACATTATGCACATCACCCTCAGGTCTCCTGGTTTGTTACATATTCCTCTTGTTTTGTGCTAGCGAGTAGGAACTGACTCATAGCTGACCCTCCAGTGGGTTTTTGGAGGTCATAATCACACAGGAGGGGATTGCACATATTTCTCTCAGCTGGTAGGTTTGAATTGCCCGACTTTGAGTTTGCACTGAAACTCCTTACCACTAGGCACAGAACTTGCTTATTTTATTGCATTATTATATGCCATCGAGTCACTTGTGACTCATAGCGACCCTATGTACAAGAGCACTAAATGCCACTCTATCCTATGCCAACCTCGCCGTCTCTGACACACTCATTTCCATCACCCCAATTACAGAATAGATCGATCTCATCAAGGGTCTTCCTCTCCTGCGCCATCCCTCAACTCTTCCAAACCTGATGTCCCTCTCCAAGGACCAGTCCTTGCAACATACCCAAAGTATGTCAGACAAAGCTTCAGAATCCTTGGCTCGAAGGAGCATTCTGGCTTCACCCTCTCCAGGACAAACCTGTTTGTTCTCCTAGCCGTCCATGGTATATCCAACACTCTTCTCCAGCACCACAGCTCAAAGGCAGCAATTTTCTTTCTATCATCCCTCTTCACTGTCCAACTCTCTGATGCATAGCATGCAATGGCAAAGACTATAGCTTGGATTAGGTGCACCTTAGTCTCCAGCTTGACACTGTTGCTCTTCAGTACTCTTGAGAGGTCCCTCACAGCTGACTTTCCCAATGCAATTCATCTCTTGATTTTCTGGCTGCTGTTACCAAGAGTGTTGACTGTGGAGCCAAGTAAACAAATTGAAATACTGTTTGGAGGAAGATCTTATTTTTTTCTTCTGTAAATGGAGTTATTGGTATTTCAGTAAAATAAACTCCACAGATTATAAAATCTCCATTATTTGGAACATAAGATTTTCACATGGTGGCATAACTTCCAGCATGACAGCAACACACAAGTCACTATCATATGGCAACCTGACAGACAACTATTGAAGATAACCTGGGCTTCCCAAAGAACAAACACATTTGTCTTGAAGAAAGCATAACCAGAGTACTCCTTAGAGGCAAGGATGGTGAAACTTTGCCTCACTTACTTTGGAGATGTTTTTGGAAGGAACCAGTTCTTGGAGAGAGACATCATGTTGGGAAAGGTGGAAGGTCAGAAAAAGAGAGGAAGATCCTCAGTAAGAAAGACTGACCCAGTGACTCTCACAATGGGCTTGAACATGGCAAAGATTGTGATGATGGCACAGGAGAAGGCAAGGCTCAGATCTGTTGTTCATAGGGTCACAATGAGTCATAGTTGACTTGATGGCACCTAAGAACAGCATTGTTTGGAATGGATTCCACAGTGTTCCATTGCTACTCAGTTCTTGCCTATAGCCCTCTATTAGTCCTAGAGCTTTTTCTTAGATACTGATCTGTGACTGCTCTTATTGGAATGTTTCTCCCCCTGCCTCTTTAAATCTGAATCTCAAACTTGACAGTCATTATAAATTCCAATTTTGCTCTCCAATTTGCTAATATTGCTCCTAACTTAATTGTGTACCCGTTTTATGAACGTGCCATCTAATACATCATTTCCTTCAGCATTTTTACAGCTGCATTCTCACAGCTGGAATGGCTGACTCACTTTCCTTTTTTTTTCCCCTTGGAAAATCCTGCTGGCATAGTTTCTCAGGTTTAGAATCCTGAAAACTTGCCTTTCCCACCATTGTGCTGTTTCTGGTCCAAGCATGCTACTAGCTGTGTAATTTCCCAAGACCTAGCATGTACACTCCTGTGAATTTCTTGTGAATAACAGATGCTATTCGAAAGTTAATAAGAAACACGATTTTCTTTTTTGGTGGTGTCTTGGCTCAGAATCTTTCCAAAGAGATCAACATCAATTCACTATGTCTCAGGACTTCTGTGATAGGGATATGAAACCACTAATTCTTTTCTCACACTGATTTGAATTCTTTTTTTTTTTTTCGTTATGCATAGGTATTTAATGACTTTTTGTTTAACAGTCTATTTGAAAATTACTCACTTGACAGATTCTTGTTAGTGTGATTTGAATTCTTATCTGAAAATATTACAGTCTTATTTTCTATGCACATCTGTGCTTCTTGAACTGAGTTCATTCCAGGAGCCACATGTTTCCTAATAAATATCGCCTAGTCATTTTGAAGGAACTTTATGCTTGGTGAGCATCAAAGGAACTGATTTTCAGCATTTTTCAAATGACTTTCCATTTTAGCCACTGCTGGCCAGCTGTTTATTCACTTCAGAGAAAGTTTCAAACATAGCCTAGAGTCATCATGAGTAATCTTAACAGATTTACTGGAGTTTATGTTCTAGCCCTGATCTTCCCAGGATTTCAAAGTACCATAACAGAAGAATCACAAGCCAGGTTAGAGACTGTCATATAGATGAAATACTCAAAATATCTAGGAGTTAAACATGTTTTCTGAGGCAACTCAACAAAACACAAATTAGATGATGAGACAGGCATACTGTAAGGTTAAGGCAACACAAATTCTTGTTGCCCCTTAGTCTCCTAGGCCTTCCTTAGACAAAGTCCCTCAAAGCACATGGTTTTAAGGGACAGAAATATTTTTTTTCTCTCCATGGATCCAGAGGCTAGCAGTTTGGATTCAGGGAATCATCAGGGTTATGCTGTCAATTTTAGAGGACTATCCTTGTTTCCTTCTGCTTTTAAAGCCTTGGTTCCTTAGTGTTCTTTAGCTTGGCTTGTTGATGGCTCATATGTCTTCTTTTAAATATGGTGACTGGCTCCTTGTTTGTCCTCTTTTATAAGACACCACTGAGAAGGGATTAGGAATAGGATTTACCCTGTTATAGTATAACTTAACTGATAATATCTTGTAAGGAAGGTCTTACTTCCTCAAATAAGGTCAGAGTGACAGGTACAGGGTTTTGGATTTCTTCCTATCTCCTTTGGGGCACCCGTGAAAGCCCCAGGGAAAGACTACTGGTTCTAGAGCAGAACGTCACTACTTTCTTCATCCTAAATCTTCTAAAAACAAATATCACCACAGACGTCTTCAACACATGGCTAAAAAAATTCCTGAGGTGTTTTTATTTATCTGAAAGTATACTCTTTTATTATGATGCTGTTGTTAGGTGCTTTCAAGCTGAGAATGACTCATAATGACCCTGTGAACAACAGATTGGAAGCCTGTTCCAGACTGTGCCATCCTCACAATCTCTGACACACTTGAGCTGATTGCTGCAGTCACTGTGTCAATCCACCTGGTTGAGGGTCTTCCTCTATTTTTCTACCTTCCCAAGCATGATGTCCCTCTCCAATGAATAGATTGTCCTAGCAACATGCCCAAAGTATGTGGTATGAAGTTTTATCATCTTTGCATCCAAAGAGTACTCTGACTGAACATTTTCCAATATAAATCTGTTTTTTTGGAAGTCCATGGGATATTCAATACTCTTTTCCAATATCACAACTCAAAGGCATCAAGTTTTCTGAGAATAGAAATTCCATAACACTTAATTATACTTGTATGGAATCTAAATCTAGACCAAGAAGCTGTTGCATGAACAGAGTAAAGCAACACTGCATGGCTTAAAATCAAGACTAATGTGCATCAGGGCTGCATCCTTTCTTCAAACCTATTCAATATGTATGCTGAGCAAATAGTTTGAGAAACTGGACTTTATGAAGAAGAATATGGCATCTGGATTTGAGTAAGACTTATCAACAACCTGTATTATGCAGATGATATATTATTATTTGCTGAAAGTGAGGAGGACTTGAGATACTTGTGCAGAAGATCAAGGACTATACCCTTCAATATGGATTGCATCTCAACATCAAGAAAACAAAATCCTTACTACTGGGCCAATACACAGCATCATGATAAGTAGAGAAAAGACTGACATTATCAACCATTTTTTCCTACTTGGATCCCTAATTAAAATCCTTGGTACTACTGTCAGGTGATCAGGAGACATATAGCATTGGGAAAGATGGCTGTCAAATATGTCACTGAAGTTCTGAAGAGCAATGATGTTAGTATCAGGTTAAAGGTGCACCTGATCCAAACCATAGTCTTTCCAATCTCCTACTATGCATCTGAGAGCTGGACAATGAAAAAAGATGATAGAAGAAGAATTGATGCCTTTCATACTAGAGTGATTTTTTTAAAAATGTTATTATTTTTTTGTGTGTACCGTCAAATCAGATCTGACTGGTACAGGAGAAGATTATTTCTCCTTCTCCAACAGAGCATCTGGTGGATTTGAACTTGCTGGTCTGTCTGGTACTTCTCTAAATCTTAACATTCACATTAAGACAGACTAGGAAGAAGGACTGACCATCCACTTTTGAAATAGCAGGCCTCTGAAAACCTTATGTACAACAGAACACATGTAGATAACAGAAAGGGCAACTAGGTTGAGCTGTCAAGTATGGAAATACAAAGGAGGAGGAACAGTTGTAAGCAGACACTAGTGATTGGGACATAGAATGTGAGAACCATGAATGTAGGAAAATTAGATATTGTTAAGGAAGAAATGGGATGCATAAATATTGACATACTAGGCATTAGTGGTCATTCTCCAGATTTCTTAGCACAACTTGGTGAGCACGTCCAGGGCAACATCTGTTAGCTGAAATATGTCAATTGGTATACCAACTATTCCTGGAGCCTTATTTTTTGCCATTTCCTTCAAAGCACCCTGAACTTCTTTCATCACCATAGGCTCTTGCTCATATGTTGTTTCATGAAATTCTTCTGTGTCTTCCAATTCCTTTCAATACAGTGACTCAGTATACTCCTTCCATCTTCTTTTAATACTTCCTGGATCATTTAACATTCTGCTGAAAGCATCCTTGATTATAGCAACTCGAGGTTTGAATT
>NW_006399818.1:1311174-1327503 GCF_000299155.1 Elephantulus edwardii
CCACAGTCAACACTCTTGGCACCAGTAGCCAGGAAATTAAAAGGCACATTGCCATGGGAAAGTCTGCTGTTAGGGACCTCTCCAATGTACTGAAGAGAAATGGTGTCTCTCTGGAGACTAAGGTGCGTTTGATACAGGCCATGGTCTTTGCATCATGGAGTTGGACAATGACCAGGGAGGATAGAAGGAGAATTGATGCCCTTGAGCTGTGGTGCTGGAGAAGAATATTGACAGTACCACGGACCGCTAGGAAAACAAACAGATTTGTCCCGGAAAGGGTTAAACCGGGTGGCTCCTTGGAGGCAAGGATTCTGAGGCACCATCTAACATACTTTGGACATGTTGTGAAGAGAGCCCAGAGAGTGAGTACCAGAAGAATGTGTTTTTTTGTTTTATCAACAATGTAAAGGCATTTGACTATGTGAATCACAACAAATTATGGCAAACACTGAGACGAATACGAACTCCTGAATACTTGATTACGCATACGTATATTCCTATATACGTATATAACCTATACATACACAGCCTAAACTGTTGCTTAAACAAGCAAGGGTTCACTGCAGAGTTGAAAATCAAGAAGAAAGTGTGTCGGGGAGGTATCCTTTCTCCATACCTCTTCAATCTGATTTCCTATGTTGAACAGATAATCCTAAAGGCTAGACTTTATGAAGAAGAATATGGCATCAGAATTGGAGGAAGACTCATCAACAACCTGCATTATGCAGAGGATACAACCTTGCTTGCTGAAACTAAGGAAGGCTTAAAATGCTTACTGCAGAAGTTCAAAGACTACAGTCTTCAGTAGGGATTGTATCTCAACATCAAGAAAACAAAAATTCTATCTCTCCACATACTTCCCAACATTTATTACTTGCTATCCTGTCAAACTTTGCCACTGAAAAATTGTGGAAATCAACAATATTAATTTTGAGAAATCTATGAAGTATAATACATGTGTTTGCCTAAAGATTGATATATGAATATCCTTGCAGCACTCCTTATAATAGCCCCAAACTGGAAAAAATCCAGTGTTTTTACTATGGCTGCTGCTGCTCTTGCTGTGTGCCGTCAAGTTGGAAGAGATTCATAGCTAACCCTCTAGAGGGGCTCACGAGGCAGTGAATTGCATGGGAGGAGATTGTCTGTGAATAAATATATTGGAAACTGGTAAACTGAACACTGATACATACTTTCTCTCACACACATATACAACACACACACACACACACACACACACACACACACACACACAGAGTGTGAGAAAAACAAAGATCAAGTTGACTTCCATACAGCATAGGAAAATGTCACATAAAAAAAAATCAGTGCCAGAAACATCATGTTGAACAACAACAAAAAGAAACAGCCAGAAAAGAAAAGTTGAACTCTATATATTTGCATTTTCATTAATTTAAAAATAAACTTATCTGTGATAATAAAACTCATGATATTGGGTCACTTTAGAGTATACTGACTTATAGGGACAACAGTAGAACTTTTTAGGGTCCTAGGAATCCTTTAGATTCTGATCCAGCTGCTGATCAAAGATGTTTACTTTACAAACATATATTGAATTTTACACTTGTAATGTGGGTACTTTCCAATAAACATTATGTATTTCATGAAAATGGTTATTTAAAAAGAAACTATATAAAACCCAACAAAACAAAACTCCTCATCATGAGGCCAGTATCATGAGAGATGGAGAAAATATTGAAGTTGTTAGTAATTTCAACTTGCTCTGATCCACAATCAACACCTTTGGCACTAGCAGTCAGGAAATAAAAAGTCAAGTTGCATTGGGAAAATCTGCTGTCAAGGACCTTCCAGCATGCTAAAGAGCAATAATGTCAGTCTAAAAACTAATTGTGCCTGATCCAAGCTATTGTCTTCTCAATTACTTGCTATGCATCTGAGAGCTGCATGGTGACTAAGGATAACAGAAGAAGAGTAAATGCTTTTGAGCTTTGGTGCTGGAGAAGATTATTGAACGCACCAAGGACTGCCAAGAGAACAAACAGGTATGTCCTGGATAAAGTGAAATCAGATTGTTCCTTGGAAGCAAGGATTTTGAAACTTTGTCTCATATACTTTGAGCATTGTCAGGAAGGTCCAGTCCTTCGATTAGGAATACATGCTTGGAAAGGTGGAAGGTCAGCGCAAGAAAGGAAGACTGTGGATGAGGTGGATTGACACAATGACCATGGCAGTGGGTCAAGTGTGTTGGAGATAGTGTGAGGTTGGCACAGGATAGGGTAGGGTTCAGAGACATTGTCTATAAAGTTTATTTGAATCATGGTTGACTAAAAGGTCCACAACAACAACAACAACAACATGTATAGTGCTTTTTTTTGTGAGTTTAAGTTTAATAAATGCAATTATAGTTTTAGTTTAGCTTGAACTATTACCAATATAAGTCCCAGAAATGGTTGAAGTTAAGGACCTCTGACTGTCTTCCTTTGGAATGTCTGTTGGGAATAGCCAGAATTGACATCAGAAAATGTACTGATGATATGATGGATTGGTCCACTGAGCATAAGCTATTTTCTAATGGGTGTGTCAAGAGCAGTAAGAAATGGATTTCTAAGCACAAATGATCAGGAAACTTGTTTATAGTCCTATTACTCCTAGGTTTTTATTTCTGTGATTTTGATTACAGAGAAAACTGGCATTAATCTCTAAGATTTTCTAAGTTTAACAGTATCTGCCCCTTCTACTTCTTTCCTAACTGCTCTTTTACATTTATTTTTGTCTTTTTACTTGAATAAAGATTTCCAGTTTCAATTGTATCTGTATTTTGTGTTACAAGATATCATAAAAGCACTTTGGACAAATATTGCATGGTGCCACTGTTATAGAATGGAACTGTCCTTGGGGTTGGGGAGAGACTGAGTAAGATGGGTTCAATAATGTATGCTGCTCTGAAACAGAGAAGGGAGAAAACTGTTTAAAAGAGATATGTGATTAGGTATTTCAGTCATGACAGGAGTCTAGAGCGATGGCTACATGGTGGAGTGGACCTGGGGGAGGGTTTGTAAAATAATGAAAGAATCTTTTCTTTTACTTTTCCAAGAGGGTAATGTCTGGTGGGGTGGAGCCTTGGGAGGGGACAAATCTACAACAATGAATGAATGGAAATCCAAAGCCTCTGTAAATTTTCACTGAAATTAATAACAAATTTAATTAAAAAAAAAGAATTAAGTTAGAGTAAGGATGGCAATGGAACCACCTTACCTCTGTAACTTGATTTGTGCCACTATTAAAACCTCTACTCAGAATATTATTGCTTTTCAATTTTTGACTCATGCACTTTTAACTTGTTAGTTAAATTTGTATCTTCTAGGCTGCAACACTTCCATGATACATCTTCAAGGATATGAACATGTACGGCTAAGCACAATTGATAACAGTGCATCTAAATTCCAAAATCAATCTCCATAATAGTCTATGTGTTTCCTACTGCCAAGGGGGCCCTTTAGAGTAGTGAGAGAAGGCATTCACCCTGAAACCCACAGCGTCCCTTTTCAGCAGGAAGTAGCTAAGAGAATACGCCATCCCCTTTTCCTTATGACTCAGGGTGAAGTCTCTCTCAGGGAGGAGTGATAGGGAATGGCAAGGGACACACTGACAAAGGAGATTAATCAGAACTGACTTTGACAAGCACTGTGGCAATTGGACAATTAAAACAGACATGGGGGGAAGAAGAACGAACTGGGGATGAAGGTGGAGAAAACAGTGCAACAATGAATGAATGAAAACCCAAAATCTCTGTAAATGTTCATTAAAACGAACAAAATTAAAAAAAAAAAAAAGAACTACCTAAACACCAGGATTTCCTGGGGGAAAAAAAGTGCCTTGGGAGTACAAGACTATGCCCATTGATACTTGATAGGGAGCTCTCATGCTGAAGTCCATAGAAGATGGTGCTGGTAACCCTAAGACAGCACCTCTCGGGCAGTTGGAATATATTAACAACTCTGTGGGAAAAAGATGTTCTGTCTTCTCACATTTGAATTACAGCACAAAAACCTGTTGGAGGGCCAGCTATGAGTCAGTTCTGTCTTGAGGGCAATGAGTTTGGGTAACTTGATAGGGCTGGGGAGTTCTGGCAAAAAAACACGAGGAAATGTTAGCAGAAATGCACACTGTATTTGAACTAGATTTTATTTTCTAAAAAGTCAATAAATGCATTAAAAAACTTAAAAATGATACCTTTGGTGAGTATTTGAACTAAATTAATAACATTTTTAAATTAATTCTGTTCAAGGTATCATCATACCAAGTGTTAAAATGAGGAAATTATTAAATACTTAGGAGTAAATCTAACTAGAAACACACAAGACCTATTCAAAGAAAATTATAAAACATTATTACAAGAAACAAAAAGTGACCTGGAGAAATGGAAGCATACACCATGCTCTTGGATAGAAAGACTCAATATTGTGAAAGTCACAATTCTATCAAAAGCAATCTATAAGTTCAGTGCAATCCCAACACAAATACCAATTCCATTTTTCAACGAGATGGAAAAGGCAATTTCCAGTTTTATCTGGACTGCAAATAATGCAACAATGAAAAAATCTTTTTAAAAGAGAAAAGCAAATTGGGGGCAGGTAGGAAGGAAAATATGCATTAATCAATGAAAATCCAAGTTTTCTATAACCTTTTGTTAAAATATCAATAAAAACAAATTTTTAATTTATTTTTATATTTGAAATTTGGTGTACTGTTAAATTAGATCCGACTGACACAGGAGGAGTTTGCCTCTCCTTCTCCAGCGGAGTGCCTGATGGATTCGAACCATGCACCTTCGGGATTGCAGTACAGCTTCTTGCCACTAGGCCAGCAGAGCTCAAAAAGAAAATTTTTTAAAAATGAGAAAATACAAAAATTGGTATTTATCATTGAGAACTTTAATAAGGGAAATCTGACTGAGTTCCCAGGTAAGAAGCACCAGTATTTCTTTCATTAGGCTCTTGTTCTTATTTCTATTACTGTACATAACAACAACAGGCTATAACAAAAGAGTTTTCAAAAACCCAGACAGTCTGCCGATGAGTTTGTTAACCTCTTTCCTAGTGTAGCAGTACAAGATGAGATCTTACGAAAGAGCCACACTAACTCCAAATCTTTCACCAGTTTAGACTTTCATGTGCTGAGAGTGAATTCGTCATTCTTATTCAAGTGACTCCTGTATTGGATTCTTTTAGGGTGTTCAAACCAACTTCACACAACTATGTCTTACCTGTGAGGAATCCTTAAATATTATGTCTGGAGTCCAATGGAAGTGGTATAATTTTACTTTCATCAATAATTCTTGAGAAAGGTGTGGCAATTAGGAGAGTAAATGTCTTCAAATCCCATGGCCAGTCTGTGCTGGATATGCTTCCCTAAGCAGCAGCCGAAGCCAGCCTTTTGTTTTTCACCTGGAATCATTGTGAAAACAGTTCACAATGCCAAATAGATATCAATGCCAAATGGTTTCCCATTACTGGGAAGAATATAATGAGTAACACTTCATTAAAAGCAAGTTAGTTGCAAGTTTTGACCTGCAATTCTGGTTAAACAGAAGTATCTCAAAGGAAGCATGCTTATAAAGGAGATTCCAATATGTTTCATAACACCCTTCATTCAAAGCATTGTATGTGCTAGTACCAACTTCCTCAACTACCTTTTTTTATTTATGCATCAATATGAAATGAAGAAAACTAGTGAGACAGTTTTCCAATTGCTGGGAGTCTGTGGGTGTTTGAAAAACAAAATGCTGAAAACAAAAGAACTAGTTTTACTAAACAAGCATTTGAAAGGAGTGGGTTATAACTGTTTTTGAGAAAGTTTATGCCAGTTGTTCATATTAAAAACAGATTTTGCATATGTTATTTTCTCTGTTTGGCTTTCTCTTTTTAGTTGGGCATCTACGTGTGTGCTGTTCATTATTCTTACTGCGGTCGTAAACACATGCATTCATTTACCCAATTCCATGGTGGGGTCATAATTTTAAAAGTACAAAGCAATTTCATAACAACACTTTACAGCTTTACAGTAGTAGATGTGGTTAGCTTACAAAAGCTCTTCTCGTAGAGGGAATGTCATGTTCCTTATTTGAATCTGATTTGCTAACATAGTCAAGGGAGTGCCCCCTCCTCCAGACAGCTGTGACAATAATGCCCCACCATGACAACACAGGAGCAGTGCCAAATCTCAGAAGAACAACATTTACTTGGCAAGAGAGAGAGAATAGAGGCTTTTTACAGCTCCTTGGAAATGCTAATAAGGTCTCAACCTTGTACCATGTTTGCTTTTTATCTGGGAAATCCTTTCGCAGTTATAAGACCACCAGTATAATAAGAAGGAAGAGATTCCAAGCTCCGTGCTTATACATTAGCAGATTTATGAGAAGAACTAAGACAAAACTCAGGTGTCCCGTTTTCACCTGGGAGGACAATGTATTTGGGGACAGTTTAAGCTCAAGGAGAATCAATTTCTTTTGAGTCTTTACACAACTCCTTTGGACAGTATGGAGCTTGACAGAGTTCATTTGCATCACCTCCGGCAGTAGTGTTGTGTTAATGTGGATGGAAATAACATTTGCAATGTGTAAATAGTTGACTCAGCTCAGAGTTTTCTCTCCTGAATAGTTCTTTTAAGCTTCCCTGCTTTTCTGTCCTGCTTATATTAATGGATGGGGTGGGGGGAGGATATTGTTATTAGGTGGCTCAACTAAAGATAAACACTAAAGCAAGTAGATTCAGCCTTTACACTAATACTGTTATCATTGTATTCTCATTCAGATACCTAGCATGAAATGATGATGTTTTTATATAATGTTATTTTGGGGTCATTGAGAATATCCAGAGCAAAACATACCCCAATTCATGCATTTCTATATATAACATTTAGTGCCACTGACTTCATTCTTTATGCTGTGCAGCCATTTCCACACTATTTTAATGAATTTTCCTTTCCTATTAACATAAATTCACTGCCTCTATGCTGCGCTGCAGGAGAACATGGGTAGTTTCCTCCTGTGTGACTAATTGCCTGTGAAAATCTGATGGCGAGTAAGCTTTAATTTGATGGTACACAACAACAACAAGGTTCTTATCTAACCTTTCAAGCTTCTATTTCCAATTTAATCACAATATAGATAATTCTTAAAAAAATTATGCTCAAGATAGCCATTTTTAATTAGTTAAGCCAAGCTATTATTTGATTTTTTTAAGAAGACTTAAGAAGATATTTTTAGTTTAAGCTTTAAAGATTATCTTGGTGTAATAGCTTCAGAGCTTTGTCCATTTGTCTGTTTCTAGAAAGTCTCACCACTGGGCCAACTGGCATCTTTGTGATGGATGGAGAAGAGATTGAGATTGTTAGCTTGCTTGATTCCACAATCAAGACTCTTGGTACCAGCAGTTAGGAAATCAGAAGATGAATTGCATTGGGAAAGTCTGCTGTCAGGATCTCTCTATAGAGTACTGAAGAATGATGTCAGTCTAGAGACTAAGGTGCACCTGGCCAATGCCATGGTCTTAGCAGTTACTTGCTATGTATCCAAGAGCTGGACAATAATTAAGGGTGATAGAGGAATGATTTATGCCTTTGAGTTGTGGTGTTGGACAAGAGTGTTGAATATACAGCGGACTGCCATGAAAATAAACAAGTTTATCCTGGAGAGGGTGAAACAAGGATATTCCCTGGAGGCAAGGATTTTGAGGCTCTGTCTTACATACTTTGGATGGGTGGCCAGAAGGGACCAGTCCTTGGAGAAGGGATATCATGCTTGGAAGGGTGGAGGGATAGTGCAGGAGAGGAAGACCCCAGATGAGATGAATTGAGTCAGTGACTGGAGAAATGGGATTAGGTCTGTAGGAGACAATGTGATTGGCTCAGGATATGGCATGGTTCAGAGCTAATGTACATAAGGTTGCTATGAGTTGCAGGCGACTTGATGGCATATAACAATAATAACAACAAGAAAGTTTAAAGTGCATAATAATTAGAAATTATGTTCTGTATTTCTCCCCTTTTGATCAGGATTCTTCTATGAAATCTTTATAAAAATGTTCAGTAATGGTAGTGAGTGAGGTACCTCGTAGTCTTTTGGTCTCATGGTAAAGTAGGTTATCAGTCACACGTTCCATATTCCCCTCCTCTTCCTAACTCTGCTTCCTCTCTTGCTTCAGATGAAGAGAGTGGTTGCTTGCAAGCATTTCAGGCTCCAAATACTAGACCAGAACTCTAAACATGTTATTAGATCCATTAAGTGGATGTTCCATGAAGCTATAACTCTAAACTTCCAAACCAAAGAACTAGATCTCATGAGGTGTTGTTTGTGCACAAGCAGCCTCTGCAGCGACTCTCTTTTTGTCATTGTTGTATGTATGTATATCACCCAGGTTTTAAAATTTATTTTCATTTAATCACTTGTGTACATTTTGTTTTAGAACATTAATTACACGTATACAATGCCACTATTTATCAAACACTTGTTGTACCCTCTCTTTCCTTTTACTCCACTCCTTCTCCCTCCTTTCCTGTCTGTGAACACACAATTTTGGCCAATTCCTTTTTTACAATTATACAACTTATTGGTAGCAAGTACAATAATCAATTGTGTAACCCTTTCCTTATTCAATGTATTTTTTCGATTACCATTAATTCCATTTTCCCTCTCGCTCTCCATTAATAAATTATGTTCTCTCTACATTTGCCTTTTCTTGTCTATTTATATAAGTGGCATCATACAGTATTTACACTTTTGAGATTGGCTTGTTTTGCTCAGCATAATGTCTTTAACCTCCATCCATCCATACTATAGGATGTATCAAGGCTTCATTTCTCTGACTGACTATTATTCTGTCATTTTGCTTTGTCATATTCTGCATTTTGCTTATCCATTCATTTACTGATGAGCACTTAGATTGCTTTCACCTTTTGGCTGTTGTGAGTAATTTGTAATAAATATTAGTATACAGGTCTCTGTTTTCAAGTCTTTTGGGTACATGCCAATGAGTGGAATTGCTGTGGTCTGGCCTTAACTCTAACCAACTTGTCAAAGAACACAATTTTGTGATTGTTTTAAATCCAGTAATTCTGCCATGTCTCAACAAGTCTGGGATCCTTTTAGACATGACATAGAAGAAAACTTACTCTGAGTTGCTATGTGAGAGTGTTTTCCTCTCTTTGCCTTATCTTTATTAGAAAAATTAAATGAATAGTGCTTTTCTTCTTTGATTGTATATTTTCAATGACATAAATTCCATGAAGTGATGAGTTGGTAAGGATTTCCATAGTCAATGGCAAAGAATAAATTCTGGTGAGGGTGTGGAGGAATTAGAACCCTCATATACTGCTTGTGGAAATGGAAAATGATGCAAGCACTATGAAAAACAGTTGGACACTTCCTTAGAAAGCTTGAAATAGAAATACCATTTGATCTAGCAATCCTACCACTAGGTATACATGCTAAAGAAATAAGAGCTGCTACATCTACTTATATTTGCACACTCATGTTTACTGTAGCATTGTTACTGTCGTTATGTTCTATCAAGTTGACCATGACTCATAGCTACCATATGAACAATACATAGTTCTGAACCCTGCTACACCCTGAGCCAATTTCACTGACTCTGACACATCTACTCTCATTACCCCAATTACGGTGCCAATCCATCTCATCTGGACTCTTCCTCTCTGTGCCATCCCTCACCCTTCCAAGCTTAATATCCTGCTGCAAGGACTGGTCCCTCCTGGCAACATGCCCAAATTATTTAAGATGGAGGCTCAAAATCCTTGCCTCCAAAGAGCAGCTTGGTTTCACCCTCTCCAAAGCATATCTGTTAGTTCTGTTGGCAATCCATGATATATGTTCAATGCTCTTCTCCAGCACCACAACTCAAAGGCATCAATTCCTCTTCTGTCATCTTTGCTCATTGTCCAGCTCTCTGATGTATAACAAGTAATTGCAAAGATCATGGCCTGGATCAGGTGCACCTTAGTCTCTAGACTGACACTGTTGCTCTTCAGAGGCCTGGAGAGATTCATGACAGCAGATTTTTTCTTCTGCAATTCATTTTTTGATTTCTTGACTGTAGGTGCCAAGTGTTGGTTGTGGAATTTAGCAAGCTGAAACTGTTAACAATCTCAATCTCTTCTCTATATATCATAGTGCTGCCAATTGACATTTACTTATATAACAAAGAGAAACAATGTGAGTGTCCATCAACAGAGTAATGGCTAAAGACACGATGGTACATTCATATGGTGGAATATTATGCAACGCTAAAAATGATAATTTGTGAAACACTGAATATAGATAAATCTAGAAAAATGATGCTGATTGCATAAGTCAGTCACAATAGGACAATTATGATGTAAGAATGATGTTATAGAAACCTTGGGGAAGGTTTATACACAACTAGAATAATTCTTGGATATTTACCAGGGATGGGATAGGAGAGTAAAAAGATAAATAGATTAACAACAAATAGATAAATTGGGTAAAAAGCAATGTATAATATTAAAGATTGATCAGACATTATAACTAATTATATTTTTCATTTATAAGAATAGATAATGGAGGATCTCTGGAAGGCTGATTTATACCAATACATAGCAAAAGATATCTATTAGCTGTGATTAAATATCTTAACATTTATTTCTTCCATCAAAAGACACAATATTATTATTGGCAGGTCCTGTTGCGTGCTTGTTACTTTTTAGCACTGGATGCTTGACGGTAATTTTTCCAATTTATTACTTTCACATATGCTCAAAACAATAGGTAAAGGAGATGAGATAAAAACCAATATGAAAGTATTATTTATGTATTTATATTAAAAACATAGGAAGCAGGAGTGGCATCCACTTCCTAAACAACATGCCTCTGGAAACTCTATGAACTTTGAGAAATGACAATAGTTATAGAAAGCTTCAGGTCTTTTGTTCATAGTGTCGCTATGAGTCGTGCTAGACTTGACACCAATCAATAAACAAACAATTAAAGAACAAAGCTGAAACATTTTTCCCCCTGGAAATATTTTATGACAACTAATTAGCAACAGGGTGCTCTGGTGGTGTAGTCTACAGCAAGGTTCCGTGCTCACCCAGATCCAAGGGCCATGTATCTCTGATAATTTGAACCTGCCATTGATTGGCTCTTTGGGAGAAAGTTGACCAGTTTCCTCCCTTTGCATTTTATAGCCTCTGAAACCCAGAGGACGGTCTCCATGAGATGAAAGTAGCTGGATGGCAATAGTTTGAGTTTTGAGTAACAATATGTATACATCAGTTTCTTTCTGATTTTCCTTTCATGATTTTTTATTCTATACTTTGCTATTTTTTTAAAAAAATGTTATTTGGTACCATGATTTAAAAAGGTAATCAAATAAGTCCTTGACCTTTTGCAGCAAGTGCTTAAGGTCCTCTTCAGTTTCAGTAAGAAAGGTTGTGACATCTGCATAACACAGATTGTTGATGGTATCTTTCACCAATCCTGATGCTACACTTCTCTTCATAGAGCCCAGCCTCCTGGATAATCTGTTCTGCATATAGGTTGAAAAGGTATAGCTGTGGATTGAGGCTCAATATCAAGAAGACAAAGATTCTCACCACTGGGCCAATTGACAGCATCAGGATGGACGGTGAAGAAATTGAGATTGTTCACAGATTTAGTTTGCTTGGCTTCACAGTCAACACTCTTGGCGCCATCAGCCAGGAAATTAAAAGACATATTGTGATGGGAAAGTCTGCTGTTAGGGACCTCTCCAAAGTACTGAAGAACAATGATGTCACTCTGGAGAGACTAAGGTGCACCTGATTCAGGCCATGATCTTTGCAATTACTTGTTACGCGTCAAAGAGTTGGACAATGACTAGGAAGGACAGAAGGAGAATTGATGCCTTTGAGCTGTGGTGCTGGAGAAGAGTATTGAATGCATCATGGATTGCTAAGAAAACAAACAGGTTTACCCTGGAGAGAGTTAAAGCAGGCTGCTCCTTGGAGGCAAGGATTCTGAAGCTTTATCTGACATACTTTGGACATGTTGCAAAGAGGGACCAGTCCTTGGAGAGGGACATCATGCTTGGTAGGGTAGAGGGACAGCACAGGAGGGGCCCTCTATGAGATGGATTGATTCAGTGACTGGGGTAAACAGGGTGGGTGTGTCAGAGACAGTTGGCACAAGATAGAGCAGGTTTTAGGGCTGTTGTACATAGAGTTGCTATGAGTTGCAAGTGACTCAATGGCACATACCAACAACAATCAAATAACATGCCACAATTTATTTGTCAAAATGTCTGTGATTGACATGTCTATTGGACTCTACTTTTCCTTTTTAAAACACTCAGAAGCCTACCAGTGAACATAAGCTTTTGTATGCATTGAGCTCCTTAGGATTAATTCCTTAGTCTAAGATTTGTTCTTGTTATTTGCCACTGAGTTCATTTTGACTCACGGAAACCTTATGCACTATGAAATGTAGCCTAGTCCTGTACTGCCTTCATGATCATTAGTATGTTGGAGTAGATTGCTATGGTTAGTGTGTTAATCCTTCTTGAGAGTTCCCCACCTTTTGCTTGGCCCTTTAATTTATGAGACATGATATTCTTTTCTAGTGGTTGGTCATTCCTGATGTCGTATCGAAAGTGAGCTAATAAAAATCTCATCATCCTTAATTTAAAGAAATGTTCTGTTTTTATTTCTTCTAAGATTTATTTTCTGAGTGCTTTTCTATTTAATCTTTATTTTCTTCTTCCTTTTTTTTGGCAACCTGTAATATGTATTCAATGTTCATTGCCAACAAAGATTACTAGATTACAATTTATAGTCACGTTGGTTTTAATGGATGGAATATTAGTAAAACTTATTTTCAAGTCTACGGTTTTTCAGTTTCCATATAAGAGAAATTAATTTCCTAAGAAAGTACATGCTGGGTTTTCCTTTTTTAATGAGAAAGATCTTTTTTTCTTCTTTTTTTTAATTAAGCAGAAGAACCTGTCAGTGACTCTGTGTATGCATCTTTGTAATCATTGCACATATCTTTGAGGAACAAATTTAAGAGTCTTTCCTCCTGCCATAATATGCTAACCATGCTCCATTCACAGAAACATGCTTATAGTTATGTTATTGTTATGTACTGTTGAGTCACTCAAGTTGCAAAACATAATGATGCTTTGGGCAGAATATTAAATGATCCAGGAAACATTAAAAGTAAATGAAAGGAGTGTACAGAGTCACTGTAACAAAAGGAATTGGCTGACAGAATAATTTTATGAAACAACATATGAGCTGGAGCCTGAAGGGAGAAGTTCAAGCTGCTCTGAAGGAATTGGCAAAAAACAAGGCCCCAGGAATTGACGGCATGCCAATCGACATATTTCAACAAAGACACACTGCCCTGGATGTGTTTACCAAGTTGTGCCAAGAAATCTGGAGGACAATCACCCGACCAACTGACTGGAAGAGATCTATATTTGTTCCCATTCCAAAGAAAAGTGATCCAACAGAATGCAGAAATTATCAAACAATATCATTAATATCACAAGCAAGCAAGATTATGCTGAAAATTATTAAAAATTACTGGAACAGCACATCAACAGAGAACTTACAGAAGTGCAGGCTGGATTTAGAAGAGGCTGTGGCACTACAGATATTATAGCTAATGTTAGATGGATCTTAGCTGAAAGCAGAGAGTACCAGAGGGATGTCTATGTGTGTTTCATTTATGCAAAGGCATTTGACTGTGTGGATCACAACAAATTGTGGCTAATTCTGAGAAGAATGAGAATTCCAGAACATTTAACTGTGCTTATGTGAAACCTATACTTGGACCAGGAGGCAGTCATCAGAACAGAGCAAGGAAACACTGCATGATTCAAAATCAGGAAGGGTGTATGCCAGGGATGTGTCCTATCTCCATACCTTTTCAACCTATATGCACAACACATTATCCGGGAGGCTAACATCAGGATTGTAGGAAGGCTCATCAACAACCTGTGTCATGCAGTTAACATAACATGCTTACAGTTCTAGACTTGCTATTATCCCTCCTGTCATCTGTGCAGTTATCTGTAGGGTACAGGTAAAGATAAGGCCTTGGATTAGGGGTAGGATGACAAGAGAGAGAAGAAATAATGTAAATGATGAAAATAGAGGTGGCTCATAGTGGATCTAAGAAGATTAGATGCTTTCTGATACATTTTAATGAATCCTAGCTAGTCAGCTGGCTTGGTGACACTCTCCTATTCATGTGTCAAAACACAAAAGCTTATACAAACATTTGATGAAGCACTCTGGGGTTTAGTCATTAAGACATGTCCCTAGGAACAGTTTGCATGGTTGTGGTTGGGTGAATTCAAATGAGTTCCAATTGATAGTAAACCATGTGACTGCGTAGAATTGCCCACAAAACATTATATTATGGAAGCTGACCGCCAGGTCTTTCTAATGGGCAGCCGCTGGGTAGGTTCCAAGGCCAACTTTGTCACTGTGCTCGGTCACTATACTTAGTCACTTTTACCACATGTGTGCACATGTGCACACACACGTACATACAAAAACACACACAAGTGTAAATATGGGAATAAAAATTAGCCATTAAAATACTATACTTAGAAGCAGTCGTGGTTTTAGGTTTTAAATTTCTTTTGCTTTTATTTGGATTTGAGTAAAATTTACAAAGCACAATGCTTTTCCGTTCAACCATTCATACACATTCTGTGACATTAATTACAACAACTCTTTGTAATTATCATTTGCATTAAGTTTCTGTCCTATTCCCCCACCCCCCCACTTTCAAACCTCTATTTCAGGAGGAGAATAGCGGATGCTATTTTGAGTGTGCATGTGACTAATGGCACATAACAACAACACAACAATGTGAACCACAGGTAGTGACTTTTCTGTGTTGAGTCCAGCCAGAAGCTTCAGAAGCTGCTGTCTGTTTACACTGCTTGGTGAAAGAATGAGGGACCAACGGGACAGAGGATGAACACCAGGAAAAGTTACCTGTTGTTATTTAAGACAATCTTTCTAGTGGGAAACATCCTTTGAAAATGAAAACGGAAGTGTTGTTCTTGTTAGGTGCAATCGAGTCGATTAAGACTCATAGTGACCCTGTGAACAGATCCGAATCCTGTTCTACCCTGCGCCGTCCTCACCGTCCCTGAAACACTTGAGCCCCATATTGCAGTCACCGTGTCAATCGATCTCCATGGGGTTCTCCTCTATTCCGCTGACTCTCCACCTTTTCAAGCATGTTATCTTTTCGTAAGAAGTAGCCTCTCCTGGCAACATGTCCAAAGAAAAGCAATTGACAATTCCTTTTTCCAAGTTAAAGCAGAGATCAGAAGGATAGTTGAGATCTTGTAAATCCCAGTTTGTCAGGGAGATAAGATGACCAACCATGATGCCAGGCAGAGAGAGGTGATAATATGAGGATTCGACAGCTGTAATCACTGTTGTCCCTGTCCCTGTGGACCTTGGGCCAGAGCTAGTATACTAGGAGCACAGGTTTTCACATCTGACCATCAATTACAATTCTTTCAGTGCCATCCAGATGGAACAGATGCATAACTGACCATCCACTGTGTTTCTGAGGCTATAAATCACACTGAAAGAGACTGCCTGTGTTTCTCCTGGGAGAGCTGCTGGAGGATATGAACAATCAGAGAGGAGTGACCCACTCTCTGGCCTCAGGAATGAGGCACTGCCTTGTTTGTTAACATACCTTTTCAAGCAGGTAACTGGCCTCAGTGGTTTGGGATTCTCACTTACCTATTGAGGAATGTAGATGCTAGCAGTAACAACTCTCTGTGGATGAGGTCAATTAGGTAGTTAAAATCTTCTCGGTCAGAATTTGGATGAGGTCAGTTGTTGCTGTTGTTATGTGCTGTCAAGTTGTCTGCGACCCATAATGACTATATGTACAGCAGCTCTGAATCCTGTCCTGTCCTGAGCCAGTCTCACTAATCCTGACACACCAATCCCCGTTGGCCTGGTTACTGTATCAATCGATCTCATCTGGGAACTTCTTCTCCTGCAATGTCGCTCCACACTTCTGAGTATGATATCCTTCTCCAAGGACCAGTCTCTCCTGGACATGTTCCCAAAGTATGTGAGATTGTTGTTGTTGTTATGTGCCGTCAAGTTGCTTGTGACTCGTAGCGACCCTATGTACAATAGCCCTAAACTCTGCTCTGTCCTGTGCCAATCGCACCATCTCTGATACACCCATCGCAATTGCCCCAGTCACTGAATCAATCCACCTCATAGAGGGCCTTCCCCTCCTGCGCTGTCCCTCCACCCTCCCAAGCATGATGTCCTTCTCCA
>NW_006399818.1:1336863-1337621 GCF_000299155.1 Elephantulus edwardii
GATTGGTTTAGGACACATCTGATTCTGATAGCGCCTCATTCACATAACAAATCCTAGTCGCAAGTGGGATTTACATCCACAGTTATATTGTCATTAGGTGTCTTTGAGGGGAGCACCACTTACAGCGACTCTATTTACCTAAGTGTAGGGATTAGGATTTACATTTATCTCGGGGCATAGAATTCAGTTCATAACAGTTAGATCTAAGCCTTTGTTGATAGGTTTGATATCGATGCTAGTTTTCTGTGGTGAATCACTAGTAAGGCCTGTTAGCTGCTTGAGAAGGAGTGCCAACAAGCAGGGCATGCCCCACCCTGAGGCTGGAGAGTGGAGGCAGGGTTGGTGAAGAGAGAGATGCTTAATAGAGTAGCTGTCTAAATGAAGACATGGAGAGAAGCAACAGCTCGAGTCAGGATGCTAGGGGAGTGCCAGCGGGGATTGCTTCAAGGTTTTTATTGGAAGGGGAGAGGAAGAAGTTATTGTTGTTAAATGATGTTGAGTCAGCACCAAATGAGAGCTGTTCTATGCCCAACAGAATATCCTGTTCATGATTTATTGTCATGCTCACAATCTCTGCTCTGCTAAGTCCACGGCTACAGTCACTGTGCCAATGTGTTTCGTGAAGGGGGTCTTTTCTCTCTTTCATGCATCCTCTACTTTTCATAATGTATGATGTCCTTCTTCTCAGAGTCAGCCACAGTTTGTTATGATCTACACAGTCAAATGCCTTTGCATAGTCAATGAAACACAGATAGACA
>NW_006399818.1:1337721-1347728 GCF_000299155.1 Elephantulus edwardii
AATTGGTCCAGTGGTGAGAATCTTTGTCTTCTAGATATTGAGCCTCAATCCATATTGGAGGCTGCAGTCCTTGACCCTCTGCAGCAAGCACTTCAGGTCCTCCTCACTTTCTGCGAGCAAGGTTGTGTCATCTGCATATCGCAGATTGTTGATAGATCTTCCACCAATTTTGACCCCACATTCCTCCTCATAGAGCCCAGCCTCCCTGATAATCTGTTCTGCATACAGGTTGAAAAGGTTTGGAGACTGGAAACATCCCTGGTGCATGCTCTTCCCAATTTTGAACCATGCAGTGTTTTATTGCTCTGTTCTGATGACTGCCTCTTGGTCCAAGTATAGTGAGATGGAGCTTCAAAATCCTAGCCTCCAAGGAGACTCTTGGTTTCATGCTCTCCAAGACAGTTTAAGGCTCTTCTCCAGCACCACAATTTGAAAGCATTGATTCTTCTTCTGTCATCCTTAATCATTGTCCAGCTCTCTGATGCATAGCAAGTAATTGTGAAGACCATACCTGAATTAGTCGCACCTTAGTCTCCAGACTGACATTTTTGCTTTTCAGTAGTCTGGAGAGGTCCCTGATAACATATTTTCCCAATGGAATTAGTCTTTTGAGTCCCTAACTACTGGTGTTAAGAGTGTTGATTATGGAGCTGAGCAAGCCATAATTGTTAGCAAACTCAATCTCTTCTTCATCTATCATGGTACTGACAATTGACCCAGTGGTGAGAATCTTTGTCTTCTTGATGTTAAACTTCAATGCATATTGAATACTACAGTCCTTGACCTTCTGCAGTAAGTGCTTCAGCTCTTCTTCAGTTTCAGCAAGCAAGGTTGTGTCATCTGCATAACTAGGTTGTTGATGAGTCTTCCCCCAACCTTGATGCCCCATTCCTCCTCATAAAGCCCAGCTTCCCAAATGATCTGTTCTGAATGTAGATTGAAACACTGTGGAGACAGGATGCATTCTTGATGCACTCCTTTTGATTTTGAGCCATGCAGTGTTTTCCTGCTCTGTTCTGAGGACTGCTTCCTGGTCCAAGTATAGGTTTCACCTAAGCACAATCTAGTGTTCTGGGATTCTCATTTTCCTCAAGGCTAGCCACAATTTGTTGTGATCCATATAGTTTAAAAAAGTGCCTTTGCATAGTCAATGAAACACAAAAGACATTCCTCTGATACTCTTTGCTTTGTGCCAGGATACACCTGACATTGGTGATAATGTCTCTAGTGCCACAACCTCTTCTAAACCCAGCATGTATTTCTAGTAGTTCTCTGTCAATGTACTGTCCCAGTCATTTCTGGATAAATCTCCAGGAGGATTTTGCTTGCATGTGATATGAGTGATATTGTGCAATAATCTCTGCAATCTGTTGGGTAACCTTTTATTGGGATGGGAATAAAGATGTATCTCTTCCAGTCACTTGGCCAGACAGTTGTCCTCCAGATTTCTTGGCATAACCTGATGAGCACATCAAGGGCAGCATCTGTTTGTCAAAATACATCAGTTGGTGTTCCACCAATTCCTGGGGCTTTATTTTTTGCCAAGTCCTTCAGAGCAAATGCCTTTCAACTTAGCTAGTGTCCTGAAGGATGTTATCTTAAGAGTTAATAAAGTTCAACAGAACAGCAAGTAATACATGTTGGATAGGATGTGAAGAGACTGAAATTCTCATGCACTGCTGGTGGGATTGTAAAATGGTACAATCACTCTAGAAGGCAGTTTGAGAAATCCTCAAAAAGCTCAACATAGAAATTCCATATGACCCAGCTATTCCACTGCTAGGAATATACTCTAAGGAAAATAAAACTGAGACATGAAAAGATATCTGTAAACCTATGTTCATAGCAATGTTATTTATAATAGCAAGAAAGTGAAAACAACACACCTGTATCAACAAACGAATGGGTAGAGAAATTGTGGTACATTCACACAATGGAATAGTATGCAACACTAAGGGACAATGATTTTGTAAAAATACAATGAAACATGGGAGGGTCTAGAGAGCATTATGCTTTGTGAACAATTCAGTCTCATAAGGACAAATACTGCATATGACCATTATTACAAAAATAGAAGAATAACTGAGCAAAATGTATATAAATGTCCAGAAGGGGAAGGAGGAAGGAAGAAGGGAAAGGAAGGAAATCACAAATAACTAGAAGTTCATAGGTAGTTGGGAAGTGAAGGAATAGGAAAGATTCAATGAGGACTTGAAAAGATGGGGTAATAATGGATATAGCTCAGTAGTAATTAATGATACAAAATGTAACTTATATGTGAAGGATTGTATAAAAACAATGACCATGAATGAAACACAATATGTATTAATGATTGTGTGCAAACCAATAAAACTGAGGGGATTAAAAAGAGTAGATAAAGAAATGCTCAAGTTTGTCATTTAACTTATTGCAAGGTAGTCATTGCAAGACACCCTGGTAAGAACTTAAGACATTCCTTTGGTGTTGGCTAATGCTAGTTTAAATGTTAGAGTTCAAATTAGGGAACTTCTGGTTTTTACCTTTGACAAGTGGTCACAGGGAGGAGACCTGACCATCCCTAAGTTGTGTCGTGAGGTCACTGAGGAGGTTGTCCAGTCACCAGATATTCGTTTATGTTGTCTTCTTCTTTTTTTAAAAAAAGCAGAAATACACAGGATTTTTATCTATCTATCTATCTATCTATCTATCTATCTATCTATCTATCTATCTATCTATCTCTATCTCTATCATCTCTATCTACATATCTCTGTCTCTATCTCTATATCATCTATATCTCCACCATCTCTATCTCTATCATCCCTATCTCTATCATCTCTATATCATCTATATCTATCTATCTATATATCTATCTATCATCTCTATATATATCTCATATATGCTGTCATGTTGTACTATAATTGGTATACTATATTGCCAATTAAAGGCATTGTTGTAGGACATATTTATGTTTTACTAATTTATAGAGATTTGATGAATGTTACATTCCATTATCACTGAGTACCAATACACAACCAAATTTCAGAACATTATATCTATTTCTAGGGTTAGACCAACTTTTCATTAACTTATTGATGGCTAGAGAGCATTATAGTAATATATACGATCCTATTTTTTTTTAACTGCTATTCCTAGAGTTTATATTGAAATCTGCTTTGGAAAACATGCAGCCAGGGTGCTCTTTAGAAGCAAAAATAGTCAGACTTTATCTCGCACACTTTGGGCATGTTGTCAGGAGGGGCCGGTCACTGGAGAAAAGATGTGCTTGGAAATGTGTAGGGTCAGCGTCAGCCAAGGAGAGGAAAACCTATCTCAACAAGATAGATCGATACAGTGGCTGCAGCAGTGGGCATAAGCACAGCAGAGATTGTGAAGCTGGCACAGGGTCAGGCAGGGGTTTGAGCTGTTAAGATAGGTTAATAACCCTACATTACCTAACAACAACAACAACAACAACCATTTTAAGGTCAGAAAGCCTCCATTTCTAACTCTGTATTATAAGTAACATATATAAATGTATAAAAGTATTATGAAAACATCCTAAATGTAGAGAAAGTATTATATATGATACATATATAATAGGAAATTTGAGAACATCACAAGAAACATGCGTACAGCCAAGTTAGGAGCTGCTGTCTTGAAGCTTTAGAATTATCGTAATATGATTTCCACCAGTTGTTCCTTGGGAGAAAGATGGGCACTCTCCTGTCAAAGATGTATGGCCTCAGTGGAAGGTCAATTGTGAGTTAGAATTGACTATATGGGGGTGGGTTTGAGTTTGAGGTTTTGGTAGTCTCCAAAGTGGGGAAAAGAAAAAAAATAACAACACATATTAGACATATTTATATTTTAAAAATTGCATCCATTAAAATATTCCACTTTTCAAAAAAAATATTCCACTTCTCATGTTTTATGGGATATGTGTGTGTGTAATATGTGAGTATAAGTACCTGATATGATTTAGAAGTATATTTAAATAGAGTGGGATTTGTGCTCTAAATGCTTTACTGATAGGATCAAACAACTACGTTCTCAGTAGGGTCTGTTGGAACCAACTTACAGTTGACTTTTCAGTGGGTTTTTCAGGGGCTGTAAATAGCATTGGAGGAGATTGCCATTTTTCTTAGTGTGGCTGGTGGATTCAAACCACCACAGAGATGTTGTATTGGGTTAGTAATGAGACTCTCTCTGGACTGCTGCAACAGAGCTCCCTACCAATGGGATTGTCTTGTAGTTGTTTTGTAATGTTGAGTCAGAATCAACTCATCGTTGACCCTCTAGCAGGTTACCAGAGGAAGTAAATGCAAGGGAGGAGATGGCCTGTCCTCTCCTATAGAGGAGCTGGTGATTTGAACCTTGCACCTTCAGGACTGGGGTACAGTTTCTTACCACTAGGTCACCAGAGTATCCTAGTATAGAGCTAGATATTGATAGACTAGATAGGATATGTACTGAGAGGATGTTATTGTTGTTAGGTGCTGTCAAGTTCAGAATGACTCATGGTGAACCTATGAACAACATATGTGAACCCTATCCTATCCTGTGCCATCCTCGTGATCTCTGACATAATCAAGCCCATTGCTACAGTCATTCTGTCAATCCTTCTGGTTGAGGGTCTATCTCTCCTTCACTGTCCATCCACCTTTCTAACCATGATGTCCCTATCCAAGGAATAGCTTCTTCTAGGGACCTGCCCAAAGTATGTGAGATGAAGCTTTATCATCTTTGCCTCCAAGAAACATTCTGGCTGCACCTTCACCAAGACATGTCTGTTGGTTATTTTCACAGGTCATGTTCTTTTGGCATGCAGTTCTCTTCCCTAACACCACAATTCAAAGGCTTCTTCTGCCATCTTTGTTCAGCTGTTGGGTGCATAGCAAGTGACTGAAAAGACCATGATAAGCTCTAACAGAGGAAAAAAAAAGTATGGGAACCATTATCTTAAAAACTGAGAGAATTGCACAACCATGTTTATTGCTACTTTGTTCACAGTAGCAGAGTTGGAAACAACCCAAGTGCCCATCAACAAACTAATGGATAGAGAAGCTGTGGATTATTCACACAATGGAATATTATGCAGCACTGAAAAACAAAGAATTTATGAAATATTATACAAAATGGGTAACCATGGAGGACATTACACTGAGTGAATATCTCAGTCACAAAAAGACAAATACTGCATAATGCCACTGTTACAGAACAAGACTGATATGGGGTTTGGGAGGAAACTAAGAAAAGAAGGCATAAATAATGTACACTGCATTGAAACAGATGAGGGAGAAAACTGTATAAAAGGAATATATGATTAGAAATTATTGGGATGGCAAGAGTCCAGAATAAGAGCTGCATAGTAAAGTGGTCTTGGGAGTGAGGGCTATATAACAATGAAAGAATTTTTTTCCCCAAAGAAAAAAGTGAACTGGGGGAAGGGGAGGCATGGAGGAAAATGTACACAATGAATGAATGGAAATCCAAGTTCTTTATAAAGTTTCATTAAAATTTAAAAAGAAATAAAACAAAAAACTGAGAGAATTGAAATTTAACAGGCAGATACTAAAAATGTGTATTTTGCCTTTAGAAACAGCTATTAAGGGCAATATAATTGTATTTAGGGTCACTTGTGTCTTGGAAAATTATCAATCCAGATAGGACAAGAGTGGTATTGAGGTTCTAACCACTGATAGCTAAACAGGCACTGTGATGTTGCCAAAATAGCCACAAGAATCATCAGTTGTGACCTAAATCTTTAATTCTTCCCCTTCATGGTTTGTTACTCCAAGCTCAGTTTCCCCATTTGTAAAGTTGTTGTCATTATATGCCATTGAATGGGAACTGACTCATGTTTGACTCCAGCCAGTTTCTAGGTGTAGTAAACAGCACAGATGGAGATTGCTCATCTTTCTCCTGCAGAGAAACTGGTGGATTCAAACTCCCTGCCTTTGGGTTGGCAACACAATTCTTTACCAACTTGAAAGCAATATTTTTTTGAAGCATAAATGAATAATGTCTTCAAAGTATTTAACAGTTTTTAGTAAGCAAATAGTAGGTGCACTATGAGGTGATCAACCCCAAAATAGACTCACTGACATCAGGTCCCAGCTGATTTATAGGTGAGTCTCCAGTGGGTTTTCGGAGACTGTAAATCACAAAGGAGTCTGCCCATCTTTCTCCCTTGGAGCTGCTGGTGGATTTGAACATAAGTGATGGGGGCACGATTTGGTTAAATGACTCCCTATGGCTTTCTGTGAAGCAGGGTGCAAAGCTTGTGTGTTTAGGGGAAGCAAACAGCAGCAACAGATAGACTAGGCCTCAGAATTCCCTATAATATGGTGGTTGTTGCATACTGTTAAATTGGAACCGTCACATAACTTGACCCTCCAGGTGTTTTCAGAAGCAATAAATCACCTGAGAGGAGATTGCCCATCTTTCTTGTAGCAGCTGGTGGATTCAAATGGCCTGCCTTTGGGTTGGCAGCCCAACTCTTGCCACCAAGCCACCAGTGATTGCTGCTTACAGCTAACTTTTGTGGTAGGGGAGCTTTGGTAGAGCTTAATGGTAAGGAGTTGTCTGCCAACTCAGAGACATGGGGTTTGGATCTACTAGCTGTTCCACAGCAGATATAGTGTATCTCCTCCCAGGTGGTTCATAGTTTCTGTGAGTTGGTTCTGATTTGATTGCACATGACAGTTAATAATACCATTTACAGAGGCAATACAAGGTGGTATTTGATAATAACTCTGAAGTAGATTTGTCTGAGTTGGAATTCTGTCTTTTCCACTCGTCAGCTGTGTCAAATTGGGCTTGCTTACCCAATAATAAGGGAAGTCTGGTAGCCTGGTGGTAAGAAACTGTGCTGAAATCCTGAAGGCATATGGTTCGAATTCACCAGCTGCTTCATGGGAGAAGGCGGGACAATTTCCTCCCATGTTAATAACTGCCTCTGAAAACCTGACACAGGGGAAGCTATGGGTCAGTTCCAACTCAACAATACACAGCATGCAGTAAGAAGGTTAACAATTTCAGCTTGCTCCACTCCAGTCAACACTTTTGACACCAATAGTCAGGAAATCAAAAGACAAATTGCATTAGGGAAATCTGCTGTCAGAGAACTCTCCATAATGCTGAAGAGCAATGATGTCCATCTAGAGACTGAGGTGCATCTGATCCAGGCCATGGTCTTTACAATTACTTGCTATGCATTAGAGACCTGGACAATTACTAAGAATGGCAGAATAATCAGTGCCTTTGAATTAGGTGCTAGAGAAGCATATTGAACATCCTACCACGGATCACCAAGAGAACAGGTATGTCTTGGAGAGGGTGAAACCAAGCTGCTCCTTGAAGGCAAGGATTTTGAAGTTCTGTCTCACATACTATGGACACATGACCAGGAAAGACCAGTCCTTGGAGAAGGACATCATACTCAGAATGGTGGCAAGATAGCACAGAAAAGGAAGACTCTGGATGAGATGGACTGACAAAGTAACTGGGGTATTGGAGGTAGGTGTGTCAGAGGTAGACTGGCTCAGGATAGAGCAGAATTTAGAGCTATTGAGCATAGGTTGCTATGAGTTGCAGGTGATTTGGTAGCCAACAATAAGAAGAAGTAATAATAGTAGTAGTAGTAGTAGTAGTAGTAGTAGTAGTAGTAGTAGTAGTAGTAGTAGTAGTAGTAGTAGTAGATACCTTCTGGAATTGTAAAGTGTTGAAGAGAGAGTATTTGTAGAGCACAGAGTATGGTATCTGGTTTATTAGATCTTTATTTTATGCCTAATATATGTTAAGGGATCTCTGGTGGTTAAGTGGCAAGAAGCTGTGCTGCAATCTCGAATGCATGTGGTTCGAGGCCACCAGCGGCTCCACAGGACAAAGATGGGCGATCTCCTCCCGTGTGAGTAACTGCCTCTGAAAACCCACTAGAGATTCAACTATTGAGTTAGTTCCAACTCTACAGTACACAATCACAAAAATACACATGAACAGATATGTGTTGGTCAAGGTGCAGCCAGAGGGCTCCTTGGAGGCAAGGACGGCAAAGCTTTATCACGCATATTTTGGGCATGTTGCTAGGAGTTGCTATTCCTTGGAGAAGGACTTCATACTTGGAAAGGAGTAGGGGGTGGCAAAGGAGAAGACGACCCTCAACCAGGTGTCTTGACACAGTGACTGCAACAATGGGTTTGAATGTGTCAGAGATGGTGAGGATGACACAGGATAGAGCAAGGTTAAGATCTATTATTCTTATGGTCACTCTGACTAGACTTGACTTCACTATACTTGACTTTAGGGCACCTAACAACAACAACAATAAATGTTAGGAAACTATGGGGGCCTCATGGATGGTGAGGGGCTGCAGTGCCAACACAGAGATACACAGTTCTAATCCACCAGCTACACTGCGGAAGAAAGATAAGCCATGTCCTCTCTGTTCTTTATTGCCTTGGAAAGCCCTCTGGAGAGTCAGTTATGAGTGGGTTCCAACTCAACAGCACATTACAACAACAATAATAAATGTTACCAGCTGTCATTACTAGTAAGTATTACATTACTATATAATAATGTTAATAAATGATAACAAATGTAGCTGCTGTCATCACCACTGTACTGCGTTTAAAAAAAATTAAAAATTAACTAATGAGAAGACAATGATAATTAAGTAAAAATTAATGTCATTACAATTCTCTAATAATCCATTTTAAGTGACTAAGAATCGCTTGGTCTGGTTCACTTAGGGCATTAGTTCTTAACCTTTTGTTTGCATGCATCAGATGCAGGGCTTTTTAGAGCACAGCTGAATCCTATTTCAGACTTACTGAATCAGATGTTTCAGGATGGAGTCCAGGCAGCTGTGTTTCCCACAAGACACGTGGGTGACTCTAATGCGCAAGAAATCTCGAGAACCACAGATGATAATGTTATTTTTTTTTATTCTCTTTGTTTCAATTTTGTTTTTCAGTCTTATGAGGCTCATTTAGATGGTATTACACTAGTAATACCTCTTTGTTGTTCTAATTGAATTACTAAGTACTTGGGAACTTGCTTGGAGGTAAATTTTACTCAGCATGATCACTTCACATTTGGGAGGTAATCTCTGGTTGTTTTGCATTTGGTTATTGTCTTAGTTTCTTAGTGCTGCTGCGACAAAAATCCCATAAACAGGTGGTTTTAACAAATGAGAATTTATGTTCTCCTGGATCAGGGGCTGCTGCTGTTAGGTGATGGGGTCAGTTCTGACTCATAGTGACCCTGTGGATGACAATAAAACACTGTTCCTGCACCATTTTAACAGGTGCTGCTGTTTGAGCACATTGTTGCAACCTCGTCCATCCACCTTTTTGAAGGTCTTCATCTTTTTCGCTGCTCCTTTACCAAGCATTCACGTCCTTCTCCTGGGACTGATCTCTTTTGACAAAGTGGTCAAAATCAACAAGACCAATTTTGCTTCTAAGAAGCATTCTGGTTTTACTTCTTTCAAAAGAGATTTGTCTTTCTGGCAGTTCAAGATAGAGCCAATATTTTTTTTTACCAACACCACCATTCAAAGGCATTAAGTCTTCTACCTTATTCATTGTCCAACTTCCTTCCACACTTGCAGGAGGTGATTGAAAATACAATGGCCTGGGACAGGTGCACCTCAGTCATCCAAGTGGCACTTCTGCAGCCTTTTGCTGCAGATTTGTCCAATGCAATATGTCATTTGATTTCTGGGCACTGCTTCTATGGGTAACAGTTATAAATGCAAGTAGAATGATATCTTTGATAACCTCCATTTTTTAATCTTTTTTTTTTAGGAGGTTGGAAAACTGAATTCCAGCTAGAGAGGAAAGCTTTTTCTCTTTGTGAACCCTATGGGCGGCTCTTTTTTTCAACTTCTGTTTCTTGGTTTCTTGGCAATCTCTGTGTGATACCTAAGAAAATTACAAAACATTACTACAAGAAACAAAAAGAGATCTTGAAAAGTGGAAGAATATCCCTTGCTCATGGATAGGAAGACTCAATGTTGTGAAAAT
>NW_006399818.1:1350843-1403912 GCF_000299155.1 Elephantulus edwardii
AGAGTGGAGTTTAGGGCTGTTGTACATAGGGTCGCTATGAGTCGCAGGCGACTCGACGGCACATAACAACAACAACAACATGATGTCCTTATAATTATGGGGTCCAGGATCCAGAATAGCTAATAAACTGACTCTAGAGCATAGGATGGTTTCCAAAAGAGGGACAGACTCTCTTGTTTCCCTTCTGACTTTAACTCAGATGTTAAGTAGCTAGTAAAGACTGATTTCCGTCTCCCTTGAAGTGACAGAGAGGGGCGCAGAGAGCTGGATACTCTCAAACCCTTTGTATCCCTTAGGGTTACCTCGGCAGCACCCCACCGTGCTGGTGTTGTGGGGAAATGTTTCTGCTGACATCCCTCCTTCCACAAACAGCAAGCTGCGCATGGCTGGAAAGCTCAGCATCGCCTCTAGAGGGCGCCTTGGCCTCTACGAAAGTGTGGATGACCTCAGCAGCTGGGGATGCCTGCTCACCTGGGTAGAAAATCCAAGGTGACACAAGAGAGGCAGCCCTGTCGCGCTCTAACTCGGGTCCGGCCCTGCATTGTCCAATGGCAGGCTCAGGGCCAGCTGCTGTCTCTCGGTCGGTTCAGGAAACTGTCTTGAATTTTCTGTAGGGACTCTCTGCACCTCCTCTTCAGGGCAGGGTGTTGGGGGTAGTTACTTTCTCCTTGCACGACCCTTTCTCAGGACTTTCATTCTCATGACGCCGGCCCTGATGACTTCTTTCTCCATAGAGGCCGGCTGAGCTCACATACTGCTGTATAGATGGATCCTAGAACACCCTAGCATCGATCTGCAAACCAAACCTTGAATATCACCCCAGAAAGCATCAACAGTGCCATTTCCCAGTGAGAAATAAATAAGAGTTTTCCATCAACCCAGAGAGAGTTTGGACCTGTTTGTCCTCTATAGATTGTTTGCTTAAGGTGAAAAATACTCACATGGAATAGCTGTCATTAATATGGGTGACCTAAAGGTTAATAAAGCCCAGGGAATGCTTTTCATTGTTCTTGTATTGTTTGTTTCGCCCTTTGTGAAATTCTGTAGCCCGGGAATCGCACAGTTCCATTATGCGGTCCAGTAGCACATTACTAATTGCATGCTTTAAAATACAGATTGATGTTGGGTTTGCTTGGCTAACCCAGGAGAGAAACCAATGTAGGGGGTTATAAAGCGTCAAGGTTATAAACTTCATGGGGCTTTCAGGCAAATGAGGAATTTTTATTAATTCTTTAAATGCAAATGTGCAGTAATGTCGCCACTTGTCACACCCCCTGCAGCGCTCCAGGTAGCAAAGGATTGCAGCCTGCTCAGCTGGGGGCAAATGGAGAAAACAGATCTGATTATTCCAAACTCTCTGTTGCCAGGTGGTGTAAATGAATACAGAAGACTCGCCCTCCCCTCTCTCCCCTCCCCCGCCCCACTCCTTTCCTAAAAGAGCCTGTATTGAATACATATGCAAAGCAGAAGAATCCCTTTCATTTGTCCCCCTCCCTGTCAGGATACATTTTAGAACCAAATCAGCCGGCATCTTGGCAGGCACCCAAGAGATCAGGTAAATTGTTAACTATCTGACTACTCTTTCACAACACTAACATTGAGTGTGATATTAAAGCAAACCCTCATTATTATAAACCACTGATCCACAATCCTGTTTAATATGCCCCTAGACACTCATTCCTAAAGATTTTTTAAAAAACGTTTTTCTTTGTACTTTCTTTCCTCCTCTTTTCCTTTTTTGTGCAATAGGAGGAAAAGTCTAGACCTAGAATGATAAATCAACATGTATCAGTCATGTGTATAGTCCAGCCAAGGGCATAGTGGATAACCGTGGAAAAGATTCTACCTCTATGTTTTTTGACCAAGTCAACACTGGACAAGTTTTACTTCAGTACTGTCCACCAAGTAGTCTGCCTGACCTGTTTTTGTCTGTTGGTTGGTAATGTGCGTGGTTATAATTAGATGCTGTCAAGTCCATTTTGAACCCACACTAAACTGTGTGATAGAGAAAAGTCCTATTGGGTCTTCCAGGGTGTAATCTTTACAGGAGCGAATTGCCAGGTCTTTCTCTTGTGGAGTAGCGGGCTAGGTTTGAACCATCGATGTTCTGGTTAGCAATTGAGCATATTTAACTATCCTGTCACTAGGGCTTCTTACGGAATATATGTGGGAGGTATTTTTTAAAAATTGCTAATATATAATATAGTAAGTAATGTTTTAGTGTTTTCATGGCTAAAAAGGAGCTTGCTTTGCAATAGTAGATCTCTATCTGAGGGGTCCTGAGGAATTGAGAGTTGAATACAGAGTTCTCCATCTGCATATGTGACAAGCATTTCCATTGTTGTTGTTGTTATGTGCCGTCAAGTCGGTTGCAACTCATAGCGACCCTATGTACAACAGCCCTAAACTCTGCTCTGTCCTGTGCCAATCGCACTGTCTCTGACACTACTATCTCGATTACCCCAGTAACTGAATCAATCCACCTCATAGAAGGCCTTCCCCTCCTGAGCTGTCCCTCCACCCTCCCAAGCATGATGTCCTTTTCCAAGGACCAGTCTCTCCTTACAACATGTCCAAAGTATCTTAGACGGAGCCTCAGAATTCTTGTCTCCAAGGAGCCACCCTGTTTAACCCTTTCCAGGATGAATCTGTTTGCTTTCCTAGCAGTCCATGGTACTGTCAATACTCTTCTCCAGCACCACAGCTCAAGGGCATCAATTATCCTTCTATCCTCCTTGGTAATTGTCCAACTCTCTGATGCATAACAAGTGATTGCAAAGACCATGGCCTGTATCAGACGCACCTTAGTCTCCAGAGAGACATCATTGCTCTTCAGTACTTTGGAAAGGTCCCTAACAGCAGACTTTCCCATGGCAATTAGCCTCCCCCCCCACTGGAAAAGTTTTATTGAAAAACAAAATTATACAAATAAGCTTTTTTTTTTTTTTTTTTGGCAATTAGCCTTTTAATTTCCTGGCTACTGGTTGTTTCAATAGAAAGTGTTGTGCAGATGAACCAGGTGCTATATTTGTTTTTGTTACCTTGTAGCCAGTGCCCTGGTTTTTGCCTCCCTTGCCTGGACAAGAGCGAAGTAGATAGGAAACAGCAGGAAGAAACTCCTGGTTTCTTCGTGGTCAAATCTCTTCAGGTTGTTTGTCCTTCTCAAAATAATCCCAGTGTGGGTGGAGCCCTCGCAGGAACACTTGGTTGAGAGGCAAGGCAAGGAGAGTGGCGTGAAGTGGAAAGTTAAGACAGTTTTATAAGACAGATCCCAGACAGCGAGATGAGTCATTGCTCCACGGTAAAATGGAGCAAGACCTTGTGCCACATATGTCTTTGGTTATTACATCGGCTTGCTTTCACATTTGGATGTCCTTCTCGGCCTGAGGCAGGGCCAATGGGATGATGTGGAGAGTTCAAAATTTGGTGAGCGGCTCCAGTCAGTTGTTCTTGACATCACTCACGTGGCTGAATCACTAGTCATGCAGCTTTGGTTACTTGATGTTGATTGGATTCTCCTGTCAGTCTTGGCCGCTTCATTTGACCCTTGTTTTCCACTAGCTCCCAACACAAGCTTCACCTGGTTTTGCCTTAACCTAATTGTGCCTGCTCTAATATTTTCCACTTGGTTTTCCCTCAGTTCTCTAATTCTGTCCTTAACATTTTTACGTATCTTTGTATCTTTAGTGTCTACTTCACTGCAAGAGCATCTCTGGCATTTAATAAATACCTGGATAATGGAAAGTGGAGGGACAGTGCAGGAGGGGAAGACCCTCTATGAGGTGGATTGATTCAGTGACTGGGGTAATGGCGGTAGGTGTGTCAGAGACAGTGTGATTGGCACAAGATAAAGCAGGGTTTAGGGCTGTTGTACATAGGGTCGCTATGAGTCACAGGCGACTCAACGGCACCACCACCAACAATAACAATAATGGAACTGATGAATATAAACTTCTTAGATCTATTTTTCATAGAGTCACTATGAGTGATGCTCTATAGTACCTAAAACCAAAGTACTTATGTCCTCTTGTAATAAATGAAGTACAAATTTATTTAAAAAGCATTTCTAAATTAATATTTTGTCATCATGATTTCTTAATAATTACTAAGTACAAACATGAACCCTTGTGGCACAGTCTGTAGGAAGCTGTGGTGCTAAAAACAAAATCCAAAACTTTCTGGTAACTCAGACCAGCAGTAGCTCTGAGGGAGAAAGAGATCACCTGCAATTTACAGCTCAGAATCCAATGGAGAGTCAGTTATGAGTTGCCTCTGACTTCACGGCGATGAGAGAGACACAGAAATGTTAACCCAAGGAGATTGTCAACTTTTTTTTTTTAATGTTAAAAGGTGTCCTCATAATTTGCACCCAAATTCAATTTCCTTGATAGGAGATCATCTAATCTTGATTATTCCCAGCGTTTTACCTGTTCAGTGAGTGGTATGTTACATGATTGGACAACTTAAATTATCAAAGTTTTCCCCTGGTATTGAGTTGAACTCCTTGTCTTTTCTCACTGGTTTTATTGATTTTAGTGTGGAGAAACAATTGGTGTGTTCCTCACACTCAGTCCAGCATGCAGTAGACGTGAAGTGCTTTTCCAGAATCATCTATGTGCTTTGGTTATCATTTAATAACACGCCTTGAACCCAGAACTATCACCATCATTTCTTGTCCTTTCTCCTGTATTCTTTTTCATTAGATGTTTAAAAAGTTCTTCTATTTCCTATTTCCTTCTCTTGTTACTCCCTTTTCTCTTTACCATTCTGCCTTGTGTCCTATAAACCACTAATTCTCTCCTATCACTTGTTTGCAAATAGCTCTGATTTGCTCAACTTAATTAAGAGCCAAAGTCAAAGATATCATCTCACCCCAGTCAAAATAGCAAAATTTAACAGAACATCAAGCAACAAATGCTGGCGAGGTTGTGGAGAAACTGGAACCTGATTCACTGTTGGTGGGAGTGTAAAATGGTGCAACCCCTGTGGAAAGCAGTATGGCGCTTTCTCAAAAAGTTGCAAATAGAGATACCATTTGACCCAGCAATTCCACTACTGGGAATATACCCTGAAGAGACCATAGCTGACATCCAAGCAGATATATGCACACCCATGTTTATTGCAGCTTTGTTCACAATAGCAAGGAGTTGGAAACAACCTAAGTGCCCATCAACAAACGAATGGCTAGAGAAGCTGTGGTATATTCGCACAATGGAATACTATGCTCCATTAAAAAATAAGGAACTCATGCAATATTATTCAAAATGGTTGACTCTGGAGAACATTATTGCTGAGTGAAATATCCCGGTCACAAAAGGACAAATATTACATGATGCCACTGTTGTAGAATGGGACTGTCCTTGGGGTTGGGGAGAGACTGAGTAAGATGGGTTCAATAATGTATACTGCACTGAAACAGAGGAGGGAGAAAACTGTTTAAAAGAGATATATGACTAGGTACTTCTGTCATCACAGGAGTCTAGAGCGAGGGCTACATGGTGGAGGGGACCTGGGGGAGGGTTTGTAAAACAATGAAAGAATCCTTTCTTTTACTTTTCCATAATTTTTGACTCATGTACTTATAACTTGTTAGTCAAATTTGTGTCTTCTAGGTTGCAACACCCCCATGATACATCTTCCAGGATATGAACATGTACGGCCAAGCACAATCAATAAGAGTGCATCTAAATTCCAAAATCAATCTCCATAATAGTCTATGTGTTTCCTACTGCCAAAGGGGCCCTTTAGAGTAGTGAGAGAAGATCTTCACCCTGAAACCCACAGCGTCCCTTTTCAGCAGGAAGTAGCTAAGAGAATACGCCATCCCCTTTTCCTTATGAATCAGGGTGAAGTCTCTCTCAGGGAGGAGTGATAGGGAATGGCAAAGGACACACCGACAAAGGAGATTAATCAGAACTGACTTTGACAAGCACTGTGGCAATTGGACAATTAAAACAGACATTCGGATGGTGGGGAAGAAGAACAAACTGGGGAGGAGGGTGGAGAGAATGGTTTGGCAATGAAGGAGTGAAAGCCCAGAATCCCTGTGAATGTTCATTGAAACTAATAAAATTTAATAATAATTAAAAAATAAAAAAAAGAAAGGAAAAAAAAAGAGCCAAAGTCAGTGTCAAGCAGACATTTTGGTGAAGAATTATTCTCAGAACACAATAAGCATAGCACTCGGTCAAACGCTAATGAATACCAAAGGAAGGTGGACCATTTAGTGAAAGACAAAAAATCAAACCAGCTGGATTTGCCAGTCCATACTTGGCTGCTGCTTCTGGTTCCCTGTTTATCAGAGCCAGAATTAGCTATGAGTGGGAGACTAGGCTTGCTTTTTCCAACTCCCATCCCACATTGACTCATATAGACCTTTCCAGAGGATCTCTAAGTCCGCAGTACTTGGCCATAACTATAAACACCTAATTTCTGTGTTTGGTCTTTTAAGACACACAAAGGTTTTTTGTACTTCATAATTAAATAAAGTATATAGAAGCCAATATCTGAATTTGAATTTTTTTCTTGCTTTACTAGAAGTCACTATTTAGAATAAGATCTTAGAAGTTTAATTTCCTTAGTCTTTCTTGCCACAGTGATTCTTTTGCCACACTTGCTAATGTTGTTGTTGTTATGTGCTGTCCCCCAGTGGGGCAGCTAGTGGATTTGAATGCCTGACCTTTCAGTTAACAGCTCAGTGCTTAATCCACCACACCACCAGAGATCCTTAGCTAGTAACCAGTTCTAGATAGACTTCTGGCACAAGAAGAAATACCCAAGACTGATGGGCCATCTTCATTTTATTTCTTTTTCTCCATGTTAAAAAGTCTAAACCTGGCCTTGGCCATTTCTTCACCTTATTAAAGGATATATTTTCACTAGGCTTGAGTGAATAGTGTTAATCTCCTCTCTTAGAAACAGAAAGCATTTCTCTCAATCCTGTCTGAGAGCACTTGGAGCATCGACATTATTGTATATAGATTCTGTGCTCTCTGCCTATTATTGACGAGCCATCAGTGGAGCACATACTTCACATGGCAGTTCTTGAAAAGAAAAAAAAAGGCATTTGAACGTGAGAAGAATAAAACGTTATAGATAAAAGGGGACTTGAGAGCTAACTAGCTGCAGTCTGTGTACCTGGTTTATATACTAACTTGAATGATCCCTAAATCTATTGCTAGTAAGTGAATTTTGACTCACGGCAACAACATTGAATTTCTGAGCTTGTCAATCTTTACAAAGGGAGACTGCTTCATTTTTTTTCTCCTATGGAGTGGCTCGTAGATTCAACAGCCCAACACATAACACACTAAGCTACCAGGGCTCCTTCATTTTTTAAAAAAAGCAATTGCAAAAAGATATTTTTGAGGCCACTGAGACATTTGAATGTGAATAGAATACTAGATGATATTAAGAAATTATTGGTGGTTTTGTTAGGTAGGGAAGCTCTGACGGTATAGTCTGTGGGTAACTGTTAGATGCCATCAAGTCAGTTCTGACTCAGCAACCATATTACAACAGAAGGAAATGCTTGTTCTCAGACCATCCTTACAATTGTTCTTATATTTGAGCCTCTGTATCAGTCTCTTATTGGCTCGTTGAGTATTTTCCTCTCTTTTGCTAACCTTCCATCAGGAACAGGGCCCTCCTGATAGCATTCCCAAAGCATGTGAGGCAAAGTCTCATTATCCTTATGTCTTAAGAAACTTGGCTGTACTTCCTCCGATAGACATTTGTTCATTCTTCTGGCAGTCCATGGTATATGCAATATTCTTCACTAACACCATATTTTTTCTTTAGTCTTCCTAATTCATGGAATATCATGGATATACAAACATCACGGCAAGTGTTAGGCATAACTTAGTTCACAAAGTTTGCTGAGTTTTTAATAGAAGATGCTTTCATAGCAGATTTGCCTGTTAGAGAAATTATTTAGGAGCTCTCATGGGTTTTTGGAAATGGGAGTGGCATCCACTTCCTACATCACATGCTTCTGGAAACTCTCTGAACTTGGAGAAATGACGATAAGGAAAGGCTTCAGGTCTTTTGTTCATAGGGTTACTATGAATCATGCTTGATTCAACGGCAATCATCATCATCAACAACTGGTGGCTTAGTGTAAGAAGTAGTGCTGCCAACTCAAAGGTTTGCTGTTTGAATCTACCAGCTGCTCTGAAGAAGAAACATAAACAGTCTCCTCTCATGCTAATTACTGCCTCTGAAAACCTGCTGCAGGGTCAGCTACTAGTCAGTTTTATCTTGATGGTATTCAACATCAAAACACTAAAGCATTTGGACTTCTATGGTCACTGATTGTGAATGTAAAGAAAATTAAATCCTTGACAACTTTAATCTTTTTTCAGATATTTATGACACTTAGTGGTCCACTTGTGAGAATTTTTCTTCTTTTTATGTTGAGATATAATCCAAACTGGAGACTATAACCTTTGATCTTCCACAGTGAGTGCTTCAAGTCCTTTTGTTTTCAGCAAGCAAGGTTGTGTCATCTGTATATTGTTGTTATGTACTGTTGAGTCGCCTGTGACTCACAACGACCCTATGTACAACAGCCCTAAACCCTGCTTTGCCCTGTGCCAATCTCACTGTCTCCAACACACCCACCCTGATTACCCTCGTCATGGAATCAATCCACCTCATACAGGTTCTTCCCTTCCTACACTGTCCCTCCACCCTACCAAGCATGATTTCCCTCTCCAAAGACTGGTCCCTCCTTGCAACATGTCCAAAGTACGTCAGACGAAGCCTCTGGATCCTTGCCTCCAAGGAGCAGCCTGGTTTAACCCTCTCCAGGATAACCTGTTTGTTTTCTTAGCAGTTTCTTCTCCAGCACCACAGCTCAAAGGCATCAATTCTCCTTCTATCCTCCCTGGTCATTGTCCAACTCTCTGACACATAACAACTGTATATTGTGTGTTATTAATGAATCTTCTTTTTTTAACATAAAAATATATGTATATATTTTAAAAATGAGATTGAAGGGTTCTGAAAGATGGAGTAAACTCATGTCACTTTATCTCTGCCACTGAAAGCAACTATAAATCCTGTACAGGAAGTGAGAAGCGGCGATATGAAGATGCTAAAAATTAAATGGTGAGAGGCAGGTTTGGGCAAAGAGACCAGAGTGTGAAATTCCAAAAAACTGGGAGTATATCACTTTTCCTTTCTGTTCTTTTCTAGTATCACCTGGTTTGGACTCTAAGGCAACTCAAACCCAGAAAGAATGAGCTACAAGAAAATCCTTCCTCCCTTGTTCAATAAGCTGGAAAGTGGGAAAAGTTTCCTGGTTGGGGTTTTTTCCCCTTTCCCTTCTGCCATGTGCTGGGTAGCCAGCAGCCCAGGATCTGTCCCGGTGACTGTATGGACACCTAAAATGCTGAGAGCAGACCTCTTCTCTGTGGCCAGAGTCCTGCTGGTTCTAAGAAAACCAAATGAAACTTACTCCCATAAAGTTTATACAACCCATGATGACCCACCATTGGGCCTCAGAGGCTGTGTGTTTTTATGAGAAGGACTACCCGTCTTTCTCCAATGGAGCAGGTGCTATCTTTTTTTTTTTACATTTTCTATTACTTTATTTACAAAATTTGAATACAAATTTGAACAAATTATTTCAAATTTCTCTCACCCCTCCATCCATCAAATTGTACACCCTGATGATTTAAATACCCCACTTCCCCTGCACATCCACATCCCTGTGCTTCTAGACTCTCTCATCCTTCTTAAACCCTTATACTTGTTCTACAATAATGGTTTTATACAGTATTTGTCCTTGTGGGACTGAGTTAGTTCACTCAACATAATGCTCCCCTGTCCCTCCCAAGTTAGGTAATAATTTACAAAATCATTACTCCTGCATGCTGCATAGTATTCCATTGTGTGAATGTTCCATAATTTTACCATAATCTCTTCATTTGTGGCTGGACAGTTGGGCTGTTTCCATGTTCTTATGATGGGGAATAATGCTGCTATGAACATTGGTGTACAAGAATCTTCTTTTTCTTTTAAATTTTTTTAAATTATTAATTTTAATGAAAATTTACAGACTTTGGATTTCCATTCTTTCATTGTTGGACTTTTCTCACTATCCACTCCTCCCCCCAGTTCACTCTTCTCTTTGAAAAGGAAAAGAAAAATTATTTCATTGTTATACAATCCCTCCTCCCAAGTCCACTCTACTATGCAGCCTTCATTTGGGACTCCTGTCATGACAATAATATTTAATCATATATCCCTTTTAAACGGTTCTCTCTCTCATCTGTTTCAATGTAGTATACATAATTTATCCCATTTTTCTCAGTCTCCCCCCAACCCTGATGTCAGTCCTGTTTTCACACCAGTGAAACTGTGCAGTATTTGTCCTTTTGTGTCTGAGATATTCCAATCAGCATAATGTCATTCAGGGTCACCCATTTTGTATAATATTTCATGAGTTCCTTGTTTTTCAATGCAGCACAATATTCCATTGTGTGAATATACCACAGCTTCTCTATCTATTTGTTTGCTGATGGGCACTTAGGTTGTTTCCAACTCTTTGCTATTGTGAACAAAGCTGTGATAAACATGGGTGTGAAGAATTTTCTTCTAATCCTGGTAATGTCTTTTTCTTTCCATCATCCAGCATCTTTAATTAAATTCTGCTCAGAGCCACTGCACCAAAAAGATTTGGTTGACACAGAAGAATTGCATAAAATAGTACATAACCAAGAAGCAATAGTGATGAATGAGGAAATTCAAGCAGCTTGGAAGGAATTGATAAAAAAAAAGGAATTGATTGAATAGCCATTGACATTGGTATTTCAATAAACAGATGCAGCCCTGGACATGTACCAAGAAATCATCAGAAAGACAAATACTTTGCCAATGACTGGAAGAGATTCATATTTATTCTCATTTAAAAAAATGATCCAACAGATTGTGGAAATTATAAAACAGTATCACATGCAAGCAAAGTCTTCCTGAATATTATTAAAAATGACTGGAGGAATATGCCAACAGAACTTCCAGAAATACAAGCTAGGTTTAGAAGAGACTATGGCACTTGTGATATGATTGTCAAAGTCAAATGGATTTTGGCTGAAAGCAGAGAGCACCAAAATGATGCCTATTTGTGTTTTATTGACTATGCAAAGGTATTTGTGTGGATCACAACAAATTGTGAATAACATTGAGAAGGATGGGAATTCCAGAACAATTGACTGTGCTCATGCGAATCTTAGACCAAGAAGCAGTTGTCTGAACAGAGCCAGAAAACATTGAATGGTTCAAAATCAAGGAAAGAATGTGTCAGGGATGTTTTTGTTTCCATACTTTTTCAATCTATATTCATAACAGATCATTTAGGAAGCTGGACTCTGAAGTTGATTGTCAGAAGAGATTGTGAAGCCCTGAGAACCCAAAGAAAAGGGAAGAAATCAAGAAGTTAAAGAGCGGAACGGAGGATTTCAAAGGGCAGCCTAGGAAGACAAAGCAAAGTGTTATAATGATGGGCAGAATATTGAATTATCCAGGAAGCATTTAAAGAAGACAGAATGCATATTCAGAGTCACTGTACCAAAAAAGAACTGGGTGACACAGAAGAATTTAATGAAACAACATATGATCCAAAGGCAATGGTGAAGAAGGAAGAAGTTCAAGCTGCTTTGAAAGAATTGGAAAAAAACAAGACCCCAGGAATTGATGGAATACCAATTGACTTATTTAAACAAACAGATGCTACCCTGGATGTGCCCACCAGGACAACTACTTGGCCAACTCCTATCCCAAAAAGGTGACCTCACAGAGTGTGGAGATTGTTGAACAATACTGAAGATTATCCACATATGACTGGAAACATAATTGACTGAGAACTACCAGAAGTACAAGCTGGGTTTAGAAGAAGCCATGAACTAGAGACAAAATCACCAACGTCAGATGAATCTTAACTGAAAGCACAGAGTACCAGAGGAATTTCTATTTGTGTTTCATCGACTATTCAAAGGCATTTGACTGTATAGATCACAGCAAATTGTAGCTAACCTTGAGTAAAATGGGAATCCCAGATCACTTGATTGTGTTCATATGAAACCTATACTTGGACCAAGAGGTATTCGTCAGAACAGAGCAAGGAAACACTGCATGCTGTGTTGGAGTACCTTCCTTTGGAATTGGTGCAAATATGGATCCCTTCTAGTGGGGTGGCCAGATAATCGTCTTTCACATTTTTTTGTGTAGATGAGTACATCCATTGTTGCAGTAGTTTGTTAAAGTATCTCAGCTGGTACTCTGTCAGTTCCTGGAGTTTTGCTTTTGGCCAATGCTTGCAGTGCAGTTTGGCCTTCTTCCTTCAGTACCATCAGTTCTTGATTATATGATATGTCTTGAAATGGTTGAACATGACCTATTTCTTTTGGTACAGTGACTTTGGGTTTTATTTCCTTCCATCTTCCTTTGATGCTTCCTGCACAATTCAAGATTTTGTCCTATAATTTGTCACTGTAACCAATTGAGACTTGAAATTCTTTTCTTCGTGTTTTAGTTTGAGAAGCATCAAGTGTGTTCTTCATTGGTTTTCAAATTCTAGTCTACACATTTCACTCTAATGCTTTTCTTTTAGAAAGAAATAAAAATATTTTAAAATCTTCTGTTCCATTTTGAATAATATTGCATGAGTTCCTTGTTTTTAAATGCAGCATAATATTCCATTGTGCGAATATACCACAGCTTCTCTACCCATTCGTTTGTTGATGGACATTTAGCTTGTTTCCAACTCCTTGCTATTGTAAACAAAGCCGCAATAAACATGGGTATGCATATATCTACTTGGGTGCCATTTATGGCCTCTTTAGGGTATATTCCCAGTAGTGGAATTGCTGGGTCAAATGGTATCTCTATTTGCAACTTTTTGAGAAAGCGCCACATCGCTTTCCACAGTGGTTGCACCATTTTATACTCCCACCAACAATGAATAAGGGTTCCAGTCTCTCCACAACCTTGCCAGCATTTGTTGCTTGCTGTTCTGTTAAATTTTGCTAGTCTTACTGGGGTGAGATGATATCTCATAGTTGTCTTGATTTGCATCTCTCTCAGAGCTAGGGATTTTGAACATTTCTTCATGTGCTTGTTGGCCTTCTGAATGTCTTTCTTGGTGAAGTGTCTGTTCATATCCTGTGCCCATTTTTCAATTGGATTATTCACCTTTATCTTGTTGTGGTGCTCAAGTATTTTATAAATTCTAGATATATGGGTGACCCTGGAGGACATTATGCTGAGTGAGGTATCTCAGTCACAAAGGGACAAATGCTATATGGTGCCACTGTTGTAGAATGAGGCTGACATCGGGATGGGGGTAAGACTGAGAAAAACTGGATGAAATATGTTTATGGCATTGAATTCTTTTGGGGGAGAGAATATTTTATATTTTAGGGCATTATGTTTATCGTAAGAGTATGGATTGAGGGTTGCAGAGTGGATTATATTTGGGGTTGGGGGATGTGTGGGGGGGATTGAGTACCAATGAGGGAGTTTTTCTTTTGCTTTTGAAAGAGAGGAGCAAACGGGGGGCGGGGCAGGGAGAAGGGTGCAACAATGAATGAATGGGATTCCAAAATCTCTGTAGAAGTTCATTGAAATGAAAAATAAATAAATTAAAAATAAAATCTTCTGTTCCGCTCGGATACTTCATAATTTCTTCCATTTGCTTTAAGCTACTTTACCAATCCAGAATAAGTTTTGGATCTTCTTTGATACTCATTTTGTCTTCTTCTGATTTTTAATGACTTTTTGTTTGGTCAATGGCATGTTGCTAGGAGGGGCTACTCCTTAGAAAGGAATATAAAGCTTGGAATGATGGAGGGTCACAGAAAGAGAGAAAGATCCTCTACCAGGTGGACTGACACAGTGACTCCCGCATGGGCTCTGGTGTGTCAGGAAGTGTAAGGATGGCACAGGACAGGACAGAGTTCAGATCTGATGGTCACTATGAGTTGTACTCGACTTAACAGCACCTAGCAATAACATCTATGATGTCCCTGATGTTATTTATGTATGATGTTCTTGATGTTACCTCACAACTCATCTGGTTTTTGGTCATTAGTGTTCAATGCATCATATGTAGTCTTGAAATGATCTTTAAATTATCATGGATATAGTTCCAGTTTCTTCACCTTCAGTTTGAACTTGCATATAAGCTATCGATGTAATGTTCAGTAGTTAGCCCTTGGCCTTGCTTTGACTGATAATACTGAGATTCTTCATTGTCCCTTCTCACAGGAGAAGTTGATTTGATTCTTGTGTATTCCATTCAATAAGATCCATATTCATAGCTGCCATTTATGTTGTTGAAAAAAGGTATTTCCAATGAGTGGCTTGTTGGTTTTACAAAATTCTACTGTACAGTCTCTGGTGTAATTTCTGTTGCAAGATTAATTATTCCATTTGCTGATCATTCATCTATGTTTTCAATTTTCACATTCCAATCACCAGTAATTACCAATAAATGTTGATTTTATCACTTTCTGACTGTAGTAGTTTGTTAACATCTTCACTTTCTTAATCTTTGGTGTTAGTGGTCCTTCCTTAATTTTAAATAATAATCGTATTAACTAGTCTTCCTTGTAAGTGTACAGATACCATTGACAATGTAGTACGTTAGGATAGAACTTGATATATTCTTTTTGGCAGTAAATGAATGTGATCCTATTTGTCATTCCTTGTATAATACATGATATTGTCTCATTAAAATGGCTAATATCAATCCTTCTCAGCTTACTAATGCCTATGGTACATATCTTTAAGCATTCTGTTTCAGTTTGAACAATTTTATATACATTTACATACTTAGGCTCATCCTTCATTCTGTATTCCATTATTAATGGATGTTTTAGTTGTTTCCCCCAATTTTGAATTGTGAGACATCAGGAAATGAAGGTCCTGCATTGACTGCAAACTTTACTCCACCATGCTATTAAGATAGACTCTACTAATAAAAAAAAAAAGAAAAGAAAAAAAAAGGTAGATTCTACTTTGAGGGGGCTCTTCCAAAGTTGTATTTTAATGTCTTCCAACCTGAGAGGTTCAGCTTCTGGCACTATTTCAGACAATGTTCTGTAGCTAGTCAAAATTATGGATAACATTGAGAATAGGAATTCCAGGACACTTGTGTTCATGTGAAATCTGTACATTGACAAGGAGGCAGTTGTTTGAAAAAAAAAAAAACACCAAGCAGATACTTGTTGATGTTGTTATGTGACATTGCATCACTTGCCACTCTGAACCCTGCTCTATCCTGAGCCAACCTTATTGTCTCTGACATACCTGTTACCCCTGTCACTAAGTCAACCCATCTCATTGAGGGTCTTTCCCTCTTTTATTGTCCCTCCACCCTCCCAAGCATGATGTCCTTTCCTAAGAACTGGTCCCTCCTTACAACATGCCCAAAGTATGTCAGACGGAGCTTCAGCATCCTTGCCTCCAACGAGCAACCTGGTTTGACCCTCTCCAGGAAGAAGAGGATACTGTTGTTGTTCTTGTTATTGTTGATTGCCTTTGAGTTGAGCACAGCTCATAGGAACTCGATGAACAAAAGGCCTAAAGCCTTTCTATAACGGTCAACATTTGTTGAAATTCACAGATAAATTCTGGAGGCGTGTTGTTTAGGAAGTGAATCAGGAAAGGCTTTTATCAGGGTTGTATCCTTTCTTCATACCTGTTCAGTCTATATGTTGATCAAATAATTCGAGAAACTGAACTTTATGAAGAAGAATGTGGCATCAGTATTGGAGAAAAACTCATCAACAACCTACGTTATGTTGATAACACAATTTTTCTTCAATATGAGTTGTAGTCGCACATCAAGAAAAAAAATCTTCACTGCTGGCCCAATAGGTCATATTAGATGGAGAAAAGATTGAAATTGTGAAGGATTTCACCTTCTATCTATAATTAACACCCAATGCAGAAGCAATCAGGAAATAAAAAGATATATTGGATTAAACAGCTATCATGGACCTTTTTAAGTTCCCATAAGCAAGGATGTAATTTCAAAGACTAAGGTGCACCAGACTCAAACTATGGTATTTTTATTTGCTTCATATGCATCTGAAATTTGGACAATGAATAAGGAAGACTGAAGGAGAATCAATGCCATTGAATTATGATGTTGGAAAAGACTACTGAGTATATCACAGACTGCCAAAAGAACAAATAAATCTGTCTTGTGAAACCATGGTGAGGCAAAGATGGTCTCACATACTTCAGTATGTTGTCAGGAGATGCCATTCCTTGGAAAAAGGCATTGTGTTGGGAAAGCAGAGAATCAGTGAAAGAGAGGAACAGTCATATGAGCTGGATCAACAATGACTGTGACAATGGCCTTCATGGCAGAGATAGTGAAGATGGTGTAGGACAGAGCAAGGTTTTAATCTGTTGTTTATGGGATCACTAAGCCTGGAAGCAGGAGCGGCATCCACTTCCAAAGTGGCTTGCCTCCAGAAACACTATGAACAAAGCTCAGGCCTTCGTTCACAGGGTCGCTATGAGTCTATGACTCGACGGCACCACACAACAACAATAACAATGAGATCACTATGAGTCATAGTGGACTGGACGGCACCTAACAACAACAACAACTTCTTCCGTCATTACAGCAGCATGCAAGTTACCACAGTAGGAGAAATGGAAAGTCAAGTGGTGGTGATGTAGACTAAGCTAAGCTACTGAATTAGCTTTTTTCCTGAGTTGTTTATACTGTCAGATGATCACTTTCCAATTTGACAGAAATCTCTTCACAATGAGAATTAGATGGCATAAAAATGACACTGGTATTTGCTGGATCTATCTGATTGCTTTTTTGTTAAGCCAAAAATATCTAGCATGCCAAAAGTTTGCACAAGGACTTACTGTTGTTCTAATTTTCTAGAACTTAATAAATTAGCTATTGTTATGAGATACCCTCAGAACATCAAGAGATCCTAGCTAGGAAGTAAAGAATTAAAGTAAGAAAAAAAATGTGTACCAAAAATATGGATACACTGGTAAAAAAGTTCTAAATCTAAATGCTATTCCCCCCCCCCCAGGTTTGTGTAGAAAGTGGTGTAACCACAGGAATGTACATTAACAAAAGCAATAAGCTAATTAAATAACACACAAATGCTGTATTGTCTGGGTATTAATACTTGAAGGCCATGTTTTAGTTTACAATAGTCAAGGGAGTTTATTAAGGGAGGATTATTTGATAGGAATCTTTTTGTCTTACAAGCTATATGGAGGTTAAGCTAATGGACAACTCCTTTTTTTCTCAGGGTGGAACCATGAAGAAGTGAAATCTCTGCAATTCATACTTCTCACTTATGTCATGGTGTTTAACTTACAGGACCCTGAGAAGAGAAGAGGAAAACTCCCATCAAACATTAAGCTGAGGTTAGGACTCTAATCAGTGGCTATAGTTTGGGAGACAGACTTACCCTGGTTTCTAGTACTTAATACCTAACAGAGCAGGAAATAAATGAGCACAGAGCTATGTGACACCTCTTCCTTACCATTTTTAAACAAACACAGTGTTAGTCCAAAAGAATAAAGGTATTCTGGTATCTGGGCTGCATTTCCTGGCCACTTTGCTCAGGATCTTGGCATTTGTTCTGTGTTTACTGTCTATGTAATAAGACATGAGGTAATGGAGGTAGGAGGGAAGTGTAAAATAATGACCAAAACATAAAGGTGCAGTTTCCTCTGGGCTTTTTGACGAGAACAGAAAGGAGGAGGAATTAAGGAGTCACTTGTACTGCATCTGCCCTTTGTTCATCTGTGGCCCAGACTTGCTTCATTCAACAGTCCAGTTAGTCCAGCATTGCTCCAGAGCTACTGGAAGGTAATGAGACTGTGCAAAGCATGTGATGTAATCACTTCTTCCGGAAACCTGTCAGGACTAGTGATAAGAGTTGCATGTGCCAGGAGCTCCTTGGTATTGAGAAGAAAAAAGGTACTCACTAAATATTTGGAGCGATTTGACTCTAACACAGGCTGTAATCTTGCACTCTAGTCCTTTTGTAGCAGAACCCAGATGTACATAGTAATGTGTTGGGAGACTCAAGAGATATACAACGGTAATTTTGTTCATGTGGCCTGGTTTTATTTTGGGATAATCTCATGCCTTTGAGCTGTGGTTCTGGAGAAGAGTGTTGAATATACCATGGATGGCTAGGAGAACAAACAGGTTCATCCTAGAAAGGGTAAGATTAGGCTGTTCCTTGGAGGCAAGGATTCTGAAGCTTTGTATAACATATTTTTGGACATGTTATAAGAAGGGACCAGACCTTGAAGAGGGACATCATTGTTGGGAGGATGGAGGGACAGCACAGGAGAGGAAGACCCTCGATGAGATGGATTGATTCAGTCACTGGGATAATGGGGTAGATGTGTCAGAGACAGTAAGATTGGCACAGGATAGAGGAGGGTTTAGGGCTCTTCTATATAGGGTTGCTATGAGTTGCAAGCGAGTTGATGGCACAAAACAACAACAATCATAGAGATGTGGTTTGGTGAAGAGTGTTGAATTTACCATGGACTGTGGACAAACAAATCTGTTTTGGGGAAATTGCAACCAGGGTGTTTCTTGGAGACATGGATGGTGATACTTCGTCTCACATACTTTGAGTGTGTTGTCAGGAGGTATCAGTCCTTGGAAAATGACATTGTGTGAGGGGAAGTAGAGGGTCAGTGAAAGAGAAGATGACCCCTGTCAAGGTGGGTTCATGATATAGTAACTGTAACAATGGGTTTGAGGTTGACAATCTCTATGAAGATGGCACAAGATAGGCCATGGTTCTCATCTATTGTTCACAGGGTTGCTCTGAGTATATTCGACTTGCTGGCAAATAACAATAGCAGCAGCAGCAGAGAAGAGGATCATGAAGGACAGACAATTCAAGAGCATGAGGCTCACAGAGAGTCAGTGGGCCTGTATCTTGCTTTAGAGGGTCAGCCTTGAACGTGTCTCTGATATGTTAGTTTAAGATAGTATTCTGTCTACAATACTTTACAAAAAAATTATTTTATATTACTTTGCTTACAAAGTTCATACACATTCTTTTTCACACTATTCTTCATCCACATTGTGCTTCATACAATCATTCTCATGCATTATGTTTTATAAACTTAATCACTGTTGGACTAAGCCCATCATTAATATTTTATGATCTTAAGCAATTTAAATTCCAAGGGTTTTTGGGAAAGAATCGTGAGATACAATTTATGCGAACAATTTAAAGATTCATGAAGAAAACTTTTGACAAAGTCATTGTGTAGTAACTCTAAGAAGTGTTACTTATGAGATGAGAAAATGCCAGAGCGTGTAAGAACTTTGCCGCCAGGAAGTGTCGTGGCTGAAAGAATCATCAGTCACACCGGCATCACAGAAGGAATCTATGACAAAGAGATGCAACTGGAGCCCGGGAATGATGGAGTCTGAGAGTGTTCACATGTCCCCTTATGCTGGAAAAGATTCCCCTGCAAGCATCACAGCCAACTGAAATACCACCAAGGTCAGGAAAACAACTTTTTACTAATTGGTCTAATCTGGAAGACAGAAACAGTTGCTAGTTTTGCCAAATGAGATCATTTGTTAATGATTTCAATGTAAACCAGGGTTAAAGCAGACTATTTGTTTCTACTGCATGTTTATAATTTGACTACTGTCATTGTTTCTTAATTTCAAGCTTTATGCTTGTCTTCATTTTCCCAAATGGACCAGTTAGTTAAAGAATATTTAACTAGCAGACAACCAGAAAATATCATGCATAGCAACCAAAGATGGAAAAAAACAATATGTCCTGCAAAACCAACAAGAGAAATCCCAGCACACCTCTAATAATGAGTTATCATTTTAAACTATAGCTCATGTCACATAAACTTTGGGCTGTTGAACACCTGCTCATTTCCCCATCAATCCATTGCAAGCAGGTGTGAGAAGGTAGAAAAGATTCTCCAAGCCTAATTACTATGTAAACGAATTTGTGAGGCATTCGTTGGTGCGTGCGACGTTAAGGCTTCTTGGAAAAAGGTGCAGACTGAGCTCCTCAGTGGATAGTTATTATTTAGGGCCATTAGGGGGGAACCTGGGGGGAACCTGGGCTAGCACGCCAAGCTAGTCGGCCAAGAGCGCTGAAGGTCGCGCGCAGAACGCCACCGCCTCGCCACCCCCTTAGGGCCATTACTTACCCACATTTTATTTTATTTCTCTCATGTTCTTCACATTTCTCTCTAACTGTGCTTGATAGTCCTTTTAAATTCTTGATAGATTTTACTTTTAGCTGATTGTTAAATTTCACCCCTCCCCCGCCCCAGGTATTTGTCCAAGCCTCAGTTAGTTTTCTCTACTTACAGGCTTATTTTAAGCTCTGGCAACCTCATGGTAAAAAGATGTGATGCAATCAAAGGCACTTGGCTCAAATCAGCCAGCTGCTCCCGGGGGGAAGTTTGGGCAATCTCCTCTGCCTCTGAATATTTGCTGGAGGGCCAGCTATGAGTTGATTTTGAGTCAGTGGCACATAACAACAGTAATACAGGCTTATTTTAGATGGAGAAAAGATTAAAACTGTCAATGATTTAATCTTACTTGGATCTGTTATTAACACCCTTGGTACCAGCAGGCAGGAGACTACTTGGGAAAGTTCACTATCAGGTACCTTTCCAAATTACTGAGGAGCAATGATGTCAGTTTAAAGCTAAGGTGCACCTGATTCAGGTCAGGTGACTATGCATTTGAGAGGGGAACAATGAATAAGGATGATAGAAGAAAAATTTGTGCCTTTGAGTTGTGGTATTGGAGATATCTGCATATCCCGTAGACCGCCAAAAGAACAAAGAGATGTGTCTTGGAGAAAGTGCAGTCAGAATGCTCCTTGGGGGCAAGGATGGCGCAGCTTCATCTCACATACTTCAGGTGTGTTGCTAGGAAAGCCTTTTTATCTTTTTTTTTTTTTTGAGGGTGACATAATGCTTGGAAAGGTGGAAGGTCAGTGATAAAGGGACACTCAAAGAGATGGATTGGCACACTGACACAATGGGCTCAAGTGTGTCAGAAATGATGAGGATGGCACAGGATAGGACAGGGTTCAAATCTGTTGTTCAGAGGGTCGCTATGAGTCATTCTCAACTCCATAGCACCTAACCATAATAACATGCTTACTTTAGATCATCTCATCTGTGGAAGACTACATTACTGGCCCTTGTTCCCAAACCTCCTACCTCATCTAGGGTCTCATTACAGGCAGAGTGTACGTCTGTACTCCTTGATGTGTGTCTTGAACATGTAATTTACTTTGGGGAACTCTTGTGGCCTAATAGAAAGAAGCTGCACTTCAATCCCAAGGGCATGTGGTTTGAGACCACTGGCTGTTCTGTGGGAGACTTATTGGCATTCTCCTGTGTAATAAACTACCTCTGAAAACCTGCCAGAGGGTCAGCTATGGGTCAGTTACAACTCTATGGTATACTATAACAACAACAACCAATTGCATATTGACAGAAGTAAAAGTGTCTCCTGAGCCTAGATTTTTAAGGGTTTTCATGTTTCTGTCTACCTTCTTGAGTCTCTGCCATTGCTGTTGCTTGGCTGATTTGTTGGTCCCAGGGAGATAAGAGATGTGTAGAGTAGAGCTGCCCTACCTGATTGTGCTCTTGTGAAATCTGTATTTGGACCAAGAAGCAGTCCTCAGAATAGAGCAAGGAAATTTTCAATGGTTCAAAAATCAGGAAATGAGTGCATCAGAGATGTGTCCTATTTCCATACCTTTTCAATCTATATGTGGAACAGATCATTCTGGAGACTGAACTTTATGAGGAGGTATGTGGCATCAGGATTGGAGGAAGAATCATCAACAACCTGCATTATGCAGATGACAAAACCTTGCTTGCTGAGACTGAGGAGGACCCAAAGCACTTGCTGCAGAAGGTCAAGGACTAAACTCTTTAATATTTATTGAAACTTCAATATATATTGAACATCAAGACAATAAGGATTCTCAGTACTGGGTCATTGGCACCATCATGATAGATGGAGAAGAGATTGATATTGTTAACAATTTCAGCTTGCTCAGGTCCACAATCAACACTCTTGGCACCAGCCATTAAGAAGTCAAAAGACAATTTACATCAGGAAAATTTGCTGTCAGGAATCTTTCCAGAGTGCTGCGAAGAAATGACGCCATTCTAGAGACTAATGTGGACCAGTCCAGGCCATGGTCTTCTCAGTTTCTTACTTACTATGTGTCAGAGAGTTGGACAGTGACCAAAGATGACTGGAGAAGAATTGATGCCTTCGAGTTGTGGTGTTGGAAAAGAGTATTGAACATACCATGGACTTTCAAGAGAACAAACAGGTTTATCTTGAAGAGAATGAAACTAGGGTGCTCCTTGGAGGCAAGGATTTTGAGGCTCCATCTCACATACTTTGGGAAAGTGGCCAGGACAGACTTGTCTTTGGAAAAGGACATCATGGTTGGGAGGATGGAGGAATAGCACAGGGAAGGAAGACTCCAGATCAGGTGGACACAGTAACTTGGGTACTCAGGGTTGGTATGTCAGAGGCAGTGAGAAGGCTCACAATAAGGCAAGGTTTAGAGCTATTGTGCATAGGGTTGCTGTGAGTTGAAGTCGACTTGACAACACATAACAACAGCAACAACTCAGATACTTGCAGATTAGTAGTAGGCATGCCTAGCTTGAATCTCTAACAATTTGTAAATTTGAACAAAAAGAAATGGTATGTGCATTGGAATTGCATTGAACATTTAGACTGCTTTTGGTAGGATTGTAATTTTCACAATATTGAGTCTTTCGATCCATGAACAGGGCATATTTTTCCATTTCTTCATGTTTTTGCTACCTACCTGACTATCTTCTTTGGTGAAGTGTATATTCATGTCCTTTGTTAACTCTCCAGTTTTCCAGGCATTATGTACTTTTCTAAAGTCTGGCCCCTTCTAATAACATGCCCAAAGTATGTGAGACGAAGTTTCACTATTTTTTTAAGTTGTTTTTGTGTACCATCAAGTCAGAACTGATACGTAGCTGACACTCTGATGGGTTTTCAGAGGCAGTTTTTTTTTTAAATTGCAACTTCAGGAAATTTCCTGCTTTATTATTCCAAATAATTTTCCCATGAAAAATTTATGTCCAATAGTTCCTGGTATGTGGGAAGATAATGTTTGTTAAAGTCACAATGAAGCCTTAATTGACGGAAGCTTGGCTATATAAACAGCACAAGTTGAGAAAAGGTTTAATCTCCAAACCTATTAGATTAGATGAGGTAAAATCAGTAACGGCCACCTTGTGACATTACAGGAGGTCTCATTCCCATTGGAGGTCGAGGAGGCCCACCTTGGTATGGGGGCACCATTTGGTGGTCCTTGCCCATATGGTGGCAAAGCACCAGGAAGGTAACTTGGCATGCCTTGATGATAACCACCATACTGACCGTGAGGTGGCATTGGAGGTCTCACAGAAGGAGATTGCCCACCCTTCTCCCACAGGGCAGCTGGTGGATTCAAAATGCATGCCTCTGGGATTGGAGTGCAGCTTCTTACCACTAGGCAACCAGAGGCAACCAGAGCTCCTGATATGCGTGCTCTGGACTGGACTTTGCTAGTGGATGCAGATGCTCAAAGTTTCCAAGGTGAACAGAAGGTTCTTCAGCAAAAGGGATATGTCTGTTCCCTCAGAATACTGGTTTGATAGGGATGGGCAAATCAGAAATTGGCTGTCTAAAATGGAACTATTAAGGTATGAATCATGAAGTAGCTGGTTTACAAGCTTTCATGAATGTAGTTAATAGTAAGATGATTATAAAGTTAAAAAAAACCCCAAAACACCCCACAATGTTTTGTTGTTATGTGCCATAGACTCACCTTTGACTCATAGCAACCTTGTGTACAATAGCTCTGAATTGTGCATTATCCTGAGCTAGTCTCATTGTCTCCAATACACCTACTCCCATTATCCCAGATACTGTGTCAATCCATCTCATCTAGGGTATTTCTCTCCTACACTGTCCCACCACCTTCTCCAAAAACTCCAAAAAATGTCTGTCCTGGCTACATGTCCAAAGTATATGAAACGAAGCTTCAAAATCCTTTCCTCCAAGGAGCAGCCTGGTTTCACCCTCTCCAGGATAAACCTGTTTGTTCTCTTCAAAGTCCATGGGATGTTCAATACTCTTTTCCAGCACTACAACTCAAATGCATCAATTCTTCTTTTGTCACCCTTAGTCATTGTCCAGCTCTCAGATGCATAGCAAGTGACCGAAAAGACCATGGCCTGGATTGGGTACACGTTAGTCTCTACAGTGACATCATTGCTCAACAGCACACTGGAGAGGTTCCTGACAGCAAATTTTCCTAATGCAATTTGTCTTTTGACTTCATAATGGCTGGTGCCAAGAATGTTGACTATGGACCTGAGCAAGCTGAAATAACAATCTCAATCTCTTCTCCATCTCTCATGATGCTATCAGTTGGCCCAGTGGTGAAAATATTCGTTTTCTTGATGTGCTTCAGTCCATATTGAAGACTATAGTCCCTGACCTTCTGCAGCAAATGCTTCAGGTCCTTCTCAATTTCTGGGAGCAAAGTTGTGTCATCTACATAACTCAGGTTGTTGATGAGTCTTCTTCCAATCCTGACACCACATACCTCCTCATAAAGTCCAGCCTCCAGATCTGTTCCACATACAAATTGAAAAGGCATATAGACAGGATGCATCTCTGGCAAACTTCTTTCTTGATTTGAAACCATACAGTGTTTCTTGGATCTGTTCTGAGGATTGCTTCCTGGTCTAAGCACAGGTTTTACATGAGGACAATCAAATATTCAGGGATTCCTGTTCTTCTCAAAGTTAGCCACAATTTGTTAGATCCACAGTCAAATACTTTTGCATGGACAACTAAACACAGATAGACATTTCTCTGGTATTCTTTGCTTTCAGCCAGGATCCACCTGACATTGATGATAATGGCTTTGGTGCCACAGCCTCTTCTAAACCCGGCCTTTACAAAAACCAAATATGATGTAAATGAAAGATTGTATGAAACATAATGTATGATGTATATGAGTGATAAAAATATTGATGATGATGTTGTTGATTGCCTTTGAGTGGAGCATGACCCATAGTGACCCTAAGAACAAAAGGCCTGAAGCCCCTCTACAACTATAGACATTTACCAAAGTTCATAGAATTTCCAGCAGCATGTTGTTTGGAAGTGGATGCCACTCCTCCTTCCAAACCTATGTTCTTCTGGTTATGTGCTGTTGAGTCGCCTATGATGAATAGCAACCCTGTGTTCAGCAGCTCTGAACCCTGCCCTGTCCTGAGCCAATCTCACTAATTCTGGCACACCAAGTCCCATTGTCCCAGTTACTGTATCAATCCATCTCATTCGGGATCTTCCCTTCCTGTGCTGTCCATCCACCTTTCTGAGCATGATTGATACAGAATTTTAAAAGTAGAAAAAAGAAAAAAAATTATCCATGAAGAAAGCAAAAGGTCATTACAAAGACAGAAGAGGAAGAAAAACCAAAATTAAAGTCAGAAGATATTCTGAAAATTTCACTAGAATGCTGAGAAGCCAGAACAAAAGGAAGAAATCAGGAAGCTAAAGAGTTGAACAGAATATTTCAAAGGGCAGCTCAGGAAGACAGAGCAAAGTATTATAACAAAATGTGTAAAGCTGGAGTTAGAAAATCAAAAGGGTTAGAGTTAGAACTCACTCAACATTTTTCAAGCTGGAGGAACTGAAGAAGAATAAATTGAAGCTTGAGTTGCAATTCGTAAAAGATGATATGAGCAAAATATTGAATTATACAGAAAGCATCAACAGAAGATGGAAGGAATGAACACAGTCATTCTACCAAAAAGTATCGGCTGACAGAACCATTTCAGGAAATAGCACATGATGGAGAATCAATGATATTAAAGGAGGAAGTTCAAGCTGCTCTGAAGATATTGACAAAAGATAAGGCCTCAAGTATTAGTGGAACATCAACTTACATATTTTAACAAACAAATGCAGGCCTGAATGTGGAGGACCTATTAGAGATTAGGCTATTGTCAGATATATTTCTGCCAAAAATGATTTCTCATCTGATACTCTTTTTATTCTTTTGGTGAGATGTTTTCATGAGCATAACTATTTAAATTTTAGAAGGCCCCAGTTATCTTGTTTATATTTTGCTGTTTGTGACTTTTCACTTATGTTTTCTATCTATGTAATGAATTAAGGCCTTTAGGTTTGAGCCTGTGTTTTCATCTATGAACATTATAGTTTTAGAATTTACATTTACATTTAGGTCTGTGGATCTTGTTTTATTTTACCACAAATGTATATCCAGTTTTGCCAGCATCAGTTGTTAAAGAGATTGCCTCTACTCTCTCCTCACAATATACCCAAGTATGTTAAACTGAGACTCACATTACCTGAGACAACATTCCCAAAGTATGTGATACTGAGTTTCACCATTTTTGCCTCTTAGGAGCACGCTGGTTACACTTCCTTCAAGACAGATTGTTTGTTCTTTTGGCACAAACCTTGAAATATTCAATATTCAATACTCTTCACGAACACCACAATTTAAAGGCATTAATTCTTATTTGGTCTTCCTTATTTACTGTCCACTATTCACATGATATGAAGCAATTGAAAATACCATGCCTTAGATCAACCACACCTTAGCCTTCAAATGTATATCTTTGCTCTTAGCATTTTAAAGAGGTCCTTGACAGTATATTTTCCCTAGTGTAACAGGTCTTTTGATTTCTTGTTTTCTCTACTGTTACAATGGGTGTTGATGGAGGATCCAAGTGAAATGAAAGGAGGGAGGCTAGTCCTTTGAAGAAGACATCATACTGGGAAAGGTAGTCAATGAAATAGAGGAAGATCTTCAACAAAATAGAGTGACAGACACAGTCACTGCAACAATGGGCTTGAAGAAGGCAGAGTTTATGATTATGGTGCAGGATAGGAGAAGGTTTCAATATGTTCTTCATAGATTGACTATGAGTTGTTGACTTCAAGGCACCTGATAATAACAATCTCTTCCCCATTAACAGAATGGATGGATTTACTTTTAGGTTCTCAATTGTGTTCTGTTGGTCTGTGTGTCTGATTATACCAGTACAGATATGTTTTACTAATCTGGAAATATCACCTTATTTTATTTATTTGATAAGTATTTTCCGAGTACCTACTCTATGTCAGGCACTGTGATACACACAGGGGACGTGATGTGAACAAAGCAGATGTGATCTTGCTTTTAGGGGAATTTGTGTAATCTGTGGAGAATAAACAAATATGAAAACAAATATATCCTTGCAAATTGTTGCTTTTCTTTTTATAAAGTGGTCGTCTAGCACTTGACTCTTTAACACTGCTATTGAAAATGTTTGATTTTCTTTTTAGGCAGAGCGCAGCACAAACATGGTCTATATCTTAGGTAATACTCTTTTTCCCCCCTTCTAATTGTGTACAGTCAAATCAGATCCAACTGGCACAGAAGGATATTGCCCCTCCTTCTCCAGCAGAGCATCTGGTGGATTTGAACCATGTCTTTGGGATTGCAGTGTCTCAGGTAATACTCTTGATCTATATTAGGTAATACTTATGGTCTATACTACTAGGTAATGAGCACGAGGCTATAGTGCAGCATAAAAGACAGTGATTGTTTTCATTTTTAGAGGTTGCAGGGCAGTTACTTTTTCTCAGCTGTAATGGAGAAGAGAATGTAGATGATGGGGCTCCCCCTGACCTGAGGATGGTTGCTGGCTGTGGAGACAGCTGCTCAGTTCATTGTGTTAGACCTCAAATCCTGAGTCCTCCTGGTAAATGACCCAGAAGACCAGAAGGAAGAGAAAGACTCAGGGGAAGCCAGGGCAGTTGGCTGTTTTCTGCCTTCTGAGAATGCACAGGTCAGGGAAGAAGTGCTGTATTCTGTTGACTAAGAACGCAGACTCTTGTTTTCTTGCCCAGTCACTTACTCTCTGTAATGCTGTAGTCTTGTTACTTACTTTAGCTTCCTCTGATAGGAGTGATAACAATAGCACCTGCCACAGAGAGTCGCTGGCAAATTGTGAAGATAAGATCAATACAATCTCAGTGGCAGTATTGCTTGGATTTCAGGAGTCTAGGCATCTGACTCATCAGTTGTTATAAAGCACAACATGGAGGCTCTCCATTCTGCCTGGTAAAATGAAAAAGCTGAGAAATTGCTGATAGGCCCAATTCAAATCACTTTCTGTGTAACATCTTCCATAAAATCCCATTCAACCCTTTCTTTTGATTCCGGTAGCCCTTCTCTCAGTAATATTTCATTCTTTGTGTTATTTCCCTAACCAGACCTCTGTTTGCTACTGTTTGGGTTATATTAGCCTTCCCTTCTTTACTTCTCAAGCCTCCTTCCTGATTATTGGAGGGAAGCCATATGCATTCTTGTGTTGAAGGGAATCTTTGCTCAATCTGTGGCATGGTGGGAAAAAAAAATATTTATCTTTGTATGGTGTCATGATTATCCTTCTTGCCATGTTGTTAAGGTCAGTGATTCTGGCTGCTGGTAACTAATCTAAATTTGTACTGATTATAAATACTCAGAAATCAGAAACTGGTAAGAGTGGAGGGTCAGCAAAGGAGAGGAAGACCCTCAACCAGGTGGATTGACACAGTGACTGCGACTACTGCTGTGGGCTCTAGTGTGTCGGAAAGTGTGAAGATGGTGCAGGACAGGACTGGGTTCAGATCTTTTGTTTACAGGGTCACTATGAGTCTCACTCAACTCGATGGCACCTAACAACAACAACAATACTCAGATCTGAGAACTTTTGGCATTAAGAAAAGTTGGAACAATGTCTGTTTATTTTCCTCCATGCCTTGATAGAGGAAGAAATAGGTAGGGAAGAGTTAGGAGGTAAGCAGGAAGTCAATTTCCCTGAAGAGAATCACAGGTGGGTATAAGGTTTGCAGGAGAAATTGAAACAAAGGTACTTGGAGGGAGGATTAATTAATTATTAATTAATTAATGAATAGCCTAGAAAAGACCGTAAAATTGAACTTCCCTGAGAAGCATGCTGTGTCCTTATGACACTTACAAATAACGATAGATATGTATTTTCAAAGCTTAAGAAAAATACTGTACACAAACCTCTTGGTGAGTTTTCCTGTCTTAGTGTTTCAGATCAGCAATGCTTAATGGTGGAGAGTGCGAAATTCTGAAAGCTGTCATTGTCCAGAGCCTGAGGAGTCAGTAATTCCGAGGATGACTTCCCCATAGAATCAGCAGCTCATGATGATTAGACAGGGTGAGAATTTATAGAGTTAATTACCAGGCCCTGGCCTATTAAACGTACAAAGCATACATGGCTGGCAGTGGAGCTCTGACATGAGTGGAGGGACTTGAATTCTTTCACAGCTGGAATGTGCTGGAACTTCCCAACGGCTTGAAAGAATGCCTAGAATTTCTTCTATTATGGTCACTGTTATTTCTCACAGAGGCAAGTGGATCTTCCTGAGCTACCATGACGTGAGGAGATGAGCCCCCCAGCAGGCTCCTGGGGCGTGCAACCAGCCGGTGCTCCGCGGCTTGAGCAGAAGGGGAATCCTAGCTTTCTCACACGAGTGTCAGACAGAGTTGTTGTAAATCTTTAAAGTCAACAAGAAAATTAATGAGCAAGGCACAGAGCAGGGCCTTGTCAGCTCTGTAATGGGCTGCAGGAGGATGAATTCGGCCGCTTCCCTCCGGGCATTTAGGGCAACTGCAAAAACCCCTCTGCTTTGTGCGTATTATCCAATTAGAAGAGCCTTCCAATCTGAAACACTTATTCTTTTATTGCTTTTGAATCGTTTGGGAGAAAACTGTGCTCAGTACAAACAAGAAGTGCATGGAGTATATTGTAGTCTATTTTCTCTTTGTCGATGGAAAAAGAACGCTTGAATTATCTAGGTTGTTAATGAATACCTGACAGCAAAGCCCTGCAATGTGTAGAATGAACAGAGATTATTTTAGCTATTTTCTACAATACTACTTTTATGAGAGTAAAGGTTTTGTTTTGTTCCTTGGTATATATGTCCTTAGATTCTAGAATAGTGCTGACCACATAGGATGGATACAGGAAATATCTTTTAAGAGAATGAACAAAAATCTACAACTAGAGAAATGAGATACGAAGTAACTCAATTTTAAAACCGTATTACAAGGTTGTAGGTTTAGGATTTGGCATCAGAACTGACCTTGAATACTTGGCTTTGCTAGTTACATGGCCAAGATAGGTTACTCCTTTTAATCTCATGTTCCTCTTCTGTGAAACTGGATCATAAAATCTACTTTAGAAGATTGCTAAGGAGGCCAGTATTAAGCATTTGGCTGCTATCTGAAAAGTCTGTGATTAGAATCCACAGGAGAAAGAGAAGGCAGTCTGCTTCTGTAGTAAGTAACCTGCCTTTATTAAGATTTACAGATGTAGAAACTCTAAGACACAGCTGTCTTCTGTCCTCTAGGGTGGATATGAGTTGGAATCAGCTTGTAGGCAGTATGTCTAAAAATGAATTAAGATGTAATGGTGTTTGGCATTCTGAAATGCTAGTGCTACAAGACCCCTTCCTCAGATAATGTTCCTTCAGTAAAGAAGTTATATAATGGACCTTGATGAGGGTTACAAAGAGTAAACACCTATGCATTGCCACAAATAAACTTCACATTGTAGGGTATTTATTAACTTGTCTTATTTTCTGTTTTAACAAAGGAAACATGTATCATACAGTTATTGTCTTGGGAGATCTGGAAAATCAATTATAGCCAGTAAGCACATCAGTAACCAAACCCACTAATTACCATGATGATTCATGGTGAGTAGCTGGATTTCTGAGGTTGTAAATCTTAATAATCATAGATTACTCAGCTTTTTTTATTTATGGAGAGACTGGTGGGTTCAAACCACTGACCTTTCAGTTAGCAGGTCAATATGTGACCTACTCTCCCACCAGAACTTTAACTACTACTTCTCACATACTCATTCATCTGTTGTTTGTTGTTACATGCCATTGAGTCACCATAGTGACCCATGGCTACCATATGTACAACAGCTCTGAAGCGAGCCCTGTCCTGAGCCAGTCTTACTGATTCCAACACACCAATCCCCATTACCATAGTTACTGTGTCTATCCATCTCATCTGGGGTCTTCCTCTCCTGTGCTGTCCCTCTACGCTTCCATGTATGATGTCCTTCTCCAAGGACTGATCCCTCCTGGCCACGTGCCCAAAACACGAGATAGAGCTTCAAAACCCTAGCCTGCAAGAAGAAACTTGGTTTCACCCTCTCCAACACAGACTTATTTGTTTTCTTGATGGTCAAGACTCTTCTCCAGCACAATTCAAAGGCATTGATCATTCATCTGTTGTTGTTAAGTGTCGTGGAGTCATAGGCGACCTTATGAACAACAGTCTTGACACTTGCGTGACTTTCATCCTTTCTCCAGGTTCATAGGGTTTATGGAGGCACGCTATTTACGGAAGTGGATGCCAATCCTGCTTCCAAGCTTGTTTCCACCAGGGAGTGCCACCAAACGCTGTCAACCATAGGTAACCATTAACACATTTGACTCATCAGTGTCACAATGTTCAGCTTCACAGTGACCACAAGTTACCTCTGTACGGCAAGTGGACACACAGGGGTTATACCACCTAGAAGACAGTTTGAACAAAAACAATGAAGATTTGAGCCACAAAGAATAAAAAATCCACACAGAGTTGTACAATTTGATGAGTAGGAGGGTGGGAGAAATTGGAAGAATCTGTTCTTGAAAACAATATATTCAAATTTTGTAAATAAACTAGTATTAAAAGAGAAAAAAAAATCCACACTCTAGAAAGGATAATTTCTAGGAGCAGTCATGGTAACATAATTTGTGGGAACAAATGAAAACTTGGAGGGCTTTTCTCCATAAACTTGGCCTTTTTTATGCATTTGGTGAAAGCTGTACAATTTTGGAAGGGGTATTTGAGTGTATTTTAAAATATTGCTTTTAAAAAAAGGCTAAACATACTCACTGTAGTTTTGATTCAAACTGCTTAGTGTAGTGTTTATCAGAGGCAGGGTACATGCTGATAAAAATAACCAGTTGTACATTCTCAATTGCTGTCAAAGCTCTCTACGTTGCTCAAGGTCACTGCAGGACAGATGCGTAAGAGGTTGGAGAGTGTATGTGTGTGTGTAACATGAGTGCTTCTGATGTTTATAACGCTAAGCAATTCTTTTTATTGAGATGCAAGTTATACGTTTCATAGACTTTTCTCCTTATACATGTCAGAGATAGTGGTGACCTGGATTTTATTTCTTATTGACAGCAATGTGAAAGAAAAGAAAAAAACTTACAAAGTCTTTGTGGATTTTTTTTCTTTTTTAATACTAGTTTATGTACAAAATTTGAATACATTGTTTTCAAGAACAGATTCTTCCAATTTCCCCCACCCTCCTACTCATCAAATTGTACAACTCCATGTGGATTTTTTTTTTTTTATTACTTGTGGCACGAATCCTCATTTTTGACAGGAGATAAAAAGTGAGGCTGTTTCTCAGGCCTTCCTCTTGCAAGGTTCCTTCTTTTTTTTATTTTATTTTATTTTTTTTTCTTTTTTTTTTTGTTCCTTCTTTTCCCATCTCTTTGTACTTCTTAAGACTGTGTGGGGAACAGAGTGTGTGAGCAGAACCAGCAGTGCCTGAAGGAGAATTAGGAAGCTGCCTCCACAGCTGATTTATGAGGCACTGAAAGACATCTCTGACCAAAAATATCTGCCCCACTGGCTTGCCACCAGTGCTTGACATTCCCATCATTAGAATCATCTATTACAGTTTTTCTGCACATAAAATGGCTTATTTGGGTCAATAAAACATAGATAGGAGAAAGAGGAAAGTGGGAAAATGAGGCCTTATTTCATTAGGACAATTTCTTTTATCTGATGAGAGTATCATTCTAATAAGTTTATTTTTTTTATAATTTAGTTTTCATTTCAATGAACATCTACAGAGATTTTGGAATTCCATTCATTCATTGTTGCACCCTTCTCCCCACACAAACCCTTCCCCCCTCCCCCCCCCCAAAAGCAGAAGAAAAACTCCCTCATTGGTACACAATCCCCCCGCATCTCCCCAAACCCCACCCCCTACCCCCAAATATAATCCACTCTGCAACCCTCATTGCGTACTCACTCCTACGATAAAAGTAATGCCCTAAAATATTTTTTTAAGGTTGGAGAGAAAGTTGAGAGTTTAGAATTTTTTATAGCATCTTAGTGGGGACTATGGGCCATATGAAGACAATATGTACTTGAGCAGTTGAAGTACCAAAGACACATTGAGGTAGTTCACAGCTGCGTTGAGAGCCACACCAGAAAGTAGGATACAGGATGGCAGGAGGGGTATCTTTTCAATTCTCCTTTCCATCACCTTAGTTCTTAAGCAATCATAGTGGATACTAATGCCCTTATTTTCCATAAAATAGCATATGTGATGAAGGCCTAAGAGGTTTATGACCAGAAGGTGCTGCATTTGCAGAAATGGAACTAATGAATAATTGTATGATCTTGTTAAGACTGGTAAGAATGTCCAGAGGAAAAAAAAATAAAAAAAGAATGTCCAGAGAAGTGTTTCTCACAGTCTTGTATATATAGATTACTTGTATCCAAATCTCCAAAGAAGTTTATTAAAATACCTATCCCTGGTCTCCATCACTTTTTGAAGCAGATGAAGGTTGGGACACAAGGCTCTGTGTTTTTGGCAGCACCAAGAGAGACGGAGAAGAGATTGAAGTTGTTAACAATTTCAGCTTGCTTGGCTCTGTAATCAACACTCTAGGCACCAGCAGTCAGGAAATGAAAAGACAAATTGCACTGGGAAAATCGATGGTCAGAGATCTCTCCTGAGTACTCATATTAGTCTAGAGACTAAGATATGCCTGTTTCAGGCCATGGTCTTTACGACTACTTGCTGTGCATCAGGGAGCGGGACAGTTACTAAGGATGACAGAAAAAGAATTGATGCCTTCAAGTTGCGGGGCTGGAGAAGAATATTGAACATACCATGGATCACCAAGAGAACAAACAGGTTTATCCCGGAGAAGGTGAAACCAAGTTTCTCTTTGGAGGCTAACATTCTGAAACTCCATCTCACATTTTTATGACACGTGGCCATGAGGGACTAGTCCTTGGAGAAGGACACCATATTTGGAAGGGTGAAGGGACAGAGCAGGAGAGGAAGACCCCAGATAAGATGGATTCATACAATGACTGGAGCAATGGGGGTAGGTATGTCTTGATACAATAACTGGGGCAACGAGGGTAGGTTTGTTGGTGTCAGTGAGACTGGTTCAGGACAGGGCAGGCGATAGGGTAGCCATGAGTCACAGATGGCTCCACGGCACGTAACAACAACAACAACAACAACAACTGTTATTTATGCAATTTGAGAATCATCAGTTTAGCAGCTTCAGTAGATCATAGAAGTTAAAAGTACTCTAAAGGTGGATAAATGTGGTCAGGTTTACTGGTCTGATAGAGACTTTTGGAACTTCAAAGACTATGACCCTTTGTTACCTTTCAAATCCAGATCAAAACTTACCCCTGTGTCTCAACCTGCATCCAAACAATAGGCCTGTAAGATAAACAAGAACACCTCTGAGGCACTCTTCCTTAACTGGACCAACCATTTAGGATAAAAAAGGCAGTATTTATGTAGGGGTAAAGCTCAGAAGGAAGAAAATGTTAGGATAGATGTATCAGTGAAAATGAGAATCACAGGGAGGAAGTGAGAAAAATACTGTTACATTGTATCTTCTGAGTAATGATATATAACAAAATGTGTATGGATGGTTGTTTGGCTTTGTAAACTTTCCTCCAAACATAGTATCTTTAAAACATGAAGAAAGAAAAGCAGGTATGTAAATGAGGGTTTAAATTTTAGCTTTCCAATCTATCTTTGTGACCTTGGAAAATTTATGTAACCCCTCTTGTCCCAGTTAGTTACTGCAATTTTTTAGCCCTGGTTAGTCTCCTAGGTATTTACTATCCTCCTAATAATAGTACCTACTTTGGAAGGTCATTATGTAAACTCTGAGGAGATAATCTATGTCAAGTTTAGCACAGTGCCTGGCATATAATAAGGGCAAAAGTGAAACCCCTTACAGCTATCCCTTGGTATCCAAGGACGATTGGTTCCAGGATCCCCTGCCTCCTCCTATGGATATACAAATCTATCAATGCTCAAATCCCTTCTACAAAGTGTTGCAGTATTTGCACATAGCTTGTGTATATCCTCCTGTATACTTTAAATCATTTATCACTCATTGCCATGGTGTCAGAACTAGCTGACTAGGAGAAATCAACTATGCTGGGTTTCTGAGGCTGTAAATCACACAAGAGGCGATTACTCTTAGAGCTGCTGATGGATTCAAATCATTACAGAGGTGGACCTTTGGGTTAGCAGTAAATCTCCCTACAGACTACATCGCAGAGTTCCCTAATACTGATGATACCTAATACAATGTAAATGCTATGTAAAAATACTACATACTCCCTGTTAGCCTTTAAAGGGGTCCTGGTGGTACAGCAGATAAAACAGTTGTCTTCCAACCAAAAGGCAGGCAGTTTGAACCCACAAGTCAGTCACTCCATAAGAAAAAGATGAGTCAGTCTGCTTCCATGCAGGCTTTTTTAAAAATTACTTTTTAAAGTATTAATGTTGATGAAAGTTTACAGAGACTTTGGATTTCCATTCATTCATTGTTGCACTTTTCTCCCTGCCCACTCCTCCCCTGCCCTCATTTGCTTCTTTCATTGTTATACAATCCCTCCACCCCAAGTCCACTCCACTATGCAGTCTTCGTTCTGAACTCCTGTCATGACAATAATACCTAATCATATACCCCTTTTAAAACAGTTCTCTCCCTCATCTCTTTCAATGAAGTATACATAGTTTATCCCATCTTTTTCAGTCTTCCCCCAACCCCAATATCAATCTCGTTTTATCACAGTGGCACTGTGCAGTATTTGTCCTTTTGTGACTGAGATATTTCACTCAGCATAATGTCCTCCAGGGTCATCCATTTTGTTTAATATTTCATGAGTTCCTTGTATTTCAATGCAGCGTCGTAGTCCATTTTGTGAATATACCACAGTTTCTCTATCCATTTGTTTGTTGATGGGCACTTGGGTTGTTTTTAACTCTTTGCTATTGTGAACAAAGTTGCAGTAAACAATGGGTGTGCATATATCTGCTTGGGTAGCAGTTATGGTTTTTTGGGGGTATATTCCTAGTAGAGGAATTGCTGGGTCAAAAGGTATTTCTATTTCCAACTTTTTGAGACAGTGCCATACAGCCTTCCATAGTGATTGCACAATTCTACACTCCCACCAACAGTGAACAAGTGTTCCAGTTTCTCTACAACCTCGCAAGCATTTGTTGCTTGCTGTTCTGTTAAATTTTGCTATTCTTACTGGGGTCAGATGATATCTCATAGTTGTTTTGGTTTGAATCTCTCTTAGAGCTAGGGATTTTGAACATTTCTTCATGTGTTTGTTAGCCATATGAATGTTTTCTTTGGTGAAGTGTCTGTTCATATCCTGTGCCCATTTTTCAATTGGATTGTAGTTTATCTTGTAGTTTCCATGCAGTTTTAGCTTTGGAAATCCCATGGCAGTCCTCCTGTTCTAGTAAGTCACTGAGTTAAAATCAGCTCCATGGCAGTGAGTTTGATTTGGTTTTGGATCTTAACCTTTGAGAGATCGTTTTGATACTTAAATGCTCTGTGGAAGCTATCCTCTCTCTAACATTTTAGATCCCCCCAGGCTGAATCTGGGTGGATACAGAGCATGCATTATGATGAGCATGAAGAGTGAGAAAAGAATCATAGGGAACACTCATGGGTAGTAAATATTTGATTCACTATGTGCTCTATAAAAGAGAAATATAAAATGGTTTCAGTATATGGTTAAGACCAATTTGTTTTCTAGTATCTAATTGGTTTTCTACTTTCCTAATTACCTGTATCTAAGATTCATTCATAAAGTCTGGAATAAAACCCATATGAAACATTCTCTTTTTGAGATACTTTGCCAACTGATTGGAAGAGATTCATGTTTGTTCCCATTCCAAAAATGATGATCCCACGAGTGTGAAAATTATCAAACAATATCATTACTATTACATGCAAGCAAAATCTTGCTAAAGATTATTACACAACAAATTGAATGATATGTATACAAGAAACTGTCAGAAATTCTAGCTAGATTCACAAGAGGTCTTTGAACAAGAGATGTCAGATGGAACTTGATGGGAAGCAAAGAAAGCAAAAATGATGTTTGTGTTTCATTGACTATGCAAAGGCATTTGATTATGTGGATCATAAAAAATTATGGCATGTAAAACCTATACTCTGACCAAGAAGCTTTTGTGCAAACAGAGAAAAAGAAACACTGCATGGTTTAAAATTAGGAAAAGTATGTGGGTTGTATCCTTTCTCCATACATATTCAATCTGTATGCTGAGCAAATTATTTGGGAAGCTGGACTATATGAAGAAGAATGTGGCATCAGGATTGCAGGAAGACTCATCAACAACTTGTGTATTTTGGATGTCAAAAAATTTGCTTGTGATTCGCTATTATGAAGGCCAGGTGCCCATCAACAAACAAATGGATAGAGAAGCTCTGGTATATTCACACAATGGAATACTATGCTGCATTGAAAAACAAGGGACTCATGTAATATTATTTAAAATGGGTGAGCCTGGAGGACATTATGATGAATGAAATATCTCAGTTGCAAAAGGACAAATATTGCATGGTGCCACTGTTGTAAAATGGGATTGATATTAGGGTTGGGGTAAGACTGAGAAAAACTGGATAAATTGTGTATACTGCACTGAAACAGATGAGGGAGTGAATAATTTAAAAGTGATGTATGATAGGGTATTATGGTTATCACAAGAGTCCACAATTAAGGTTGCATAGTGGAATGTACTTGGGGCGGTGGGAGGGGTGCGGGGGGATTGTGTACCAGGGAGGGAGTGTTTCTTTTACTTTTGAAAGAGAGGAGTGAACTGGGGTGGGGGGGGAGGGCTGGGCGGGGAGAGAAGTGCAGCAATGAATGAATGGAAATCCAAAATCTCTGTAAATGCTCATTAAAATTATTGTTTTTTAAAACCAAACAAACAACTTTGCTTGCTGAAAGTGAAGAGGACTTGAAAAATTTGCTACAGAAGATCAAAGATTGCAGCTTTTAATATTTATTATATCTCAACATCAAGAAAACAAAAATCATATCTACTGGATGAATAAGCTACATTATAACTGGAGAAAAGGTTGAGATTGTCAAGGGTTTCATTGTACTTGGATCCACAATCAGCAACCACAATCAGAAGCAGTCAAGAAATCAAAAGACTTGTGGAACTGGAAAAAATTTTCTGCCATCAAGGGCTTCCCCAAAGTGCTAAAGAACAAGGATGTCAGTTTAAAGACTAAGGTGCACATGATATAAGACATGGCCTTTTCAATTATTTGCTATGCATCTGAAAGTTGGGTAATAAGAATGACTGAAGAAGCATTGATGCCTTTGAATTGTGGTATGGGAGAAAGCTATTGTGTGTGTGTATATATATATATATATATATCACCATTGACTGATAAAAGAACAAACAAGTCTGTCTTGGAGGAAATGCAACTTGAGTGCTCCTAAGAGGCAAGGAGGGTGAAACTTTGCCTCACATACTCTGGGCATGTTGTCAGGAGGGACCAAATCTTAGAAAAGTCTGAGAAAGGTGGAGGATTAGAGAAAGAAAACCTCTCAACAAGATGGATTGCCACAGTAACTGTAACAATGGGATGAGGACCTGGCAGGATAGGTCTAAGTTCAAAGTGATGTTTATGGGATCACTATACGTTGTGGGTGACTTGATTGTACCTCACAGCACCACCGCCACCAAGGCTTCCGTAGTGTTATCTTCTGTAGCATCTCTGGCTCCTTAAACATAACTACCAGCAGGAGAGTATGCTGGAAATATTTTCCATGAGCTATCTCACAGAAATCTTACTATCAATAAGTGGAAGAATTGGTTGACTGAGTATATTCTGCTCTGAAATATTTTAGATATTTTTACTAGAATAAATGCACCTGGTTTCTTGTCCAACTCTGTCTTCCTTCGTTCTATCTCTAGCCCATATTTCTCACCTCCTGCTCTTTCTCCTGGATTGACATAGTTCCTTCATTCTCTTTCCCTCCCATTTTTTTGTCTCTCTCTGGTGTAACTTACTTCTCATTCATCTTGCTGATAGAATTACTCCACACAGCCAAAGTCAGAGCTGAAAGAATTGATTTGAAATGCTGTTGAGTTTCATAGAAGCTTGTACAGGGTCATTACTGATAAATGCAAAAGCAAATATTCTGCCTACTTAGATCTCACAAAATGAGACCAAGAGGAAAAGCACAAAGTTAAAAAGGGCTTTTCTCATTTGATATTTTTGTGGATGACTGTAAACAGCATTACCCTATGGCCATATAACAATTAGAAGGAGAGTAGAAGAATTATAGACTTACAGTGTAGGACAATGAAATATATTATTATGTGTACTATGGAAAAAGAAAATGGTAAGAGATGTTAATCTCCAGTACTTTCTCCTCAGCTATGATTCAAAGGAGACAGTCCATGAGGTAAAAGTACAGTTGGACTCACCTCATATGAACTCCCTTCTGAATGCCAGAATCTCCTTTGAGTCATTAAATTATAAACCCTTGAGATCAGAATGATCAAGTTCAAAACCAGACTCCACTATTAGTTGGCACTCCTGTCCCTCAGCAGGGGAAGTGGAAATAGTAATAGCAGCTACTTCAGGATTAGGAAGCTTAGGAGGATCGAACCAGAGTAACACATGTAAAGAAAGCATTTAGAAAGGCACTTACTCTGTCATTAGCACTCTGAGCTTTTATGCAGCTGGTCTGAATTCCTGGGTCATGTCTGGCTGAGAAGGTGGTGTCTGGGAGATTTCTGGACAGACTCACTCACCCTGTGAAAACTTGCTCAAGGGTCTCTGCCTGGCTGACATTTCCACTTGTTCAGATGAGCACATTTGATCATTCTCAAGAAATATTTATTTGCTTGATAAATTAAAATTTATTACTAGTTGGCCAACTTTCGAATATGGTCACCCATCTGTGGCTACATATTTAGAGATGTTTTGTTGTTATGTGCTGTCGAGTCGCTTGCGACTCATAGTGACCCTATGTACAACAGCCCTAAACTCTGCTCTATCCTGTGCCAATCTCATTGCCTCTGACACACCCATCCCGATTACCCCAGTCACTGAATCAATCCACCTCATAGAGGGTCTTCCCCTTCTGCGCCGTCACTCCACCCTCCCAAGCATGATGTCCCTCTCCAAGGACCTCTTCCTCCTTATAACATGTCCAAGGTATGTCAGACAAAGCCTCAGAAGCCTTGCCTCCAAGGAACAGCCCAGTCTAACCCTCTCCAGGATGAATCTGTTTGTTTTCTTGGCAGTCCAGGGTACATTCAATACTCTTCTCCAGCACCACAGCTCAAAGGCATCAATTCTCCTTCTATCCTCCTTAGTCATTGTCCAACTCTCTGATGCATAACAAGTGATTGCAAAGACCATGGCCTGTATCAGATGCACCTTAGTCTCCAGAGTGACACCATTGCTCTTCAGTACCCTGGAGAGGTCCCTAACAGCAGACTTTCCCATCACAATACATTTTTTTATTTCCTGGCTACTCGTTCCAAGAGTGTTGATCGTGGAGCCAAGCAGACTAAAGTTAACAATCTCAATCTCTTCACCACCCATCCTGATGCTTACAATTGGTCCAGTGGTGAGACTCTTTGTCTTCTTGACATTGAGCCACAATCCACACTGAAGGCTGCAGTCCTTGACCCTCTGCAACAAGCATTTCAGGTCCTCCTCAGTTTCAGCAAGAAGGGTTATGCCAGCCAAAAATCCCTCTCTTAACAAAATACACACCTCACACTTTATAAATTGACTATTATCTCTTTGGCCCACTGCATAGTGCTTATTCTTTCTTATGGTTAACATCTATTTTTTTTAAAAAAAATTATTTGGCATGTATAAACTGGATAATAAATTTGGGATTTATAATAAAAAATGCAGGTTTCAAACACAGTCATGTGCAAAAGAAGAGAAAAATCTAAGCTTCTTTAATGAGGGACAAGGGGCATCACTTAAAAAAGCATTCTTAGACAAATAATTTTCTAAACATAAAACAATAACAACAACAAAAATCCCCAAAAGTAATGCAAGGCACACCCTTTGGCTTAGTCCATTTTTATCATACCAATCTCTGTTGCTTAAATTGAGGCTGTTCATAAATATTTTCCTTCCAAACTGTGGGAAATAAATTGTGAGTAACTTTGGCTCTTTGATAAAGTTAGGTTAGGGAACTGCTTATCATTGAAACAATGAGCACAAAAGCAATTCAGAGCTGGGGCCTCAGACAGAACTCCCCAGCAGCCAGGCAGCAGCTTACAGTCCTTGTTCTCAGGCATTCCAGGGGAGTGGCAAAGGGGCAGCACAAGGAATTTTCAAGGTCCTTTTTCCCACCCTTTGGACTTGATAAGTCTCAGATCATTTTAAAAAGAATTTCTCTTGCAGGAACGCAGAGTGTCTGTGTTTACCCATAATAGGCCTTCCTCTGTGTTTAGCATAGCCAGATGGATACTGCTTTCTGGAACCCATGGCCATATCCCTACAGATCTGACCTCCTTAGTGGACACTATTAAAAGATCATCCTCTTATTGAGAATTTCCATTGCATCAAATGTGAAATATTAGGAATTTTTCCCTACAAACTGAATGATGTAATGAGAGGTCAAAGTGTGTGTTGACCTCAGGCAAATTGCAGAGATGTTTATGTGGTGATTATGTAACTAATCTGCCTAATAAAGCTCAACAGTTAACAGAGTAAGGCTCTGGGGACAGAGACTTAAGTGCTCAGGTTTATTTGAAGCCATAGATGGAAGTTTTAGTTGACTCTGTTGCCCTGGCAGAGAGTTGGCTATTTTGAAAGATGCTAAGGAAGTGCATGCAGCAATGTGGCAGAACGAGGAAATGGGGATGGGGTCATGATGAGGCAGGGCTCACACTCTCCTCTGTTTACTTTTACAAATGGGAAACCAAAAACCTTTCTTAACATCGCCTTCCCCCACTCTCCCTGCCTCTTCATTATGGAACCAAATGATACTCATGAGAAATTGCAAATAAAAAAGAAATTGCAAATACAAAGGAAGGGATTTAAGTGCTGTGTGACCTAGTTTGGGGAAGGTTGTAGGAAGGAGCCACTAAGGAAGAAGATTTTTTTTTTAGAATTTTTATATACTTTTTAAATTACTTTTATTATTATTATGATGATGATGATGATGATGAATTTCAACGAACATCTACAGAGATTTTGGAATTCCATTCATTCATTGTTGTACTTTTCTCCCCCCCCACTCCCCCCCACCCCCACCCCCAGTTCGCTCCTCTCCTTGAAAAGCAAAAGAAAAACTCCTTCATTGGTACACAATCCCCCCGCCCCGCCCCACCCCCACCCCAAGTATACTCCACTCTGCAGCCCTCACTTGGACTCTTATGATTGTCAAAGGAAGGAGATTCTAATCAAAGAGAGCTGGGATGACGTAGTGAGGGCAACACTTTGGTAAACTATATAAAAGAAAAAAATTAGCTATCATTTTGCAAGCACATACTTTGAAACAGTTGATTACATTCAAATTTTCTTAAAAAGAAAATGTAAGCAGTACACAATCACTAAAAGTCAAGCAATAAATGTGCGTGTAAAATAAACAAGGAAAAGTTCCTTCCTTTTTTCTCTCCAAAGGACGAATATTGCTATACTATTCAGATATTTTAAGAAAAACTGTTATTATAGGTTCCTTCTCAACATCAAGAAGACAAAATCCTCACCATTAGACCAATATGCAACATCATGACAGATGGAGAAAACACTGAAATTGTCAACTTTTTCATTTTATTCGGATCCACAATCAACACACATAGAAGCAGTAATCGAGAAATCAATAGACGTGTTGCATTGGGAAAATGTGCTGTCAAGGACCTCGTCAAAGCTTTAAAGAGCAATGATGTCAGTTTAAAGACTAAGGTGCTCCTGATCCAAGTCCTGGTGTTTTTCAGTTGCTTCTTATGCATCTGCAATTTGGACAATAAATAAAGATGAGAGAAGAAGAACTGAAGCCTTTGAATAGTGGTATTGGTGAAGAGTATTGAAGATCCTATGATTACCAAAGAACAAACAAATCCATTTTGAAAGAAGTACAAACAGAGTGCTCCTTAGAGGCAAGGATGGTGAAACCTCATCTCACTGACTTAGGGCATATTTTTAGGAGGCCCAGTCCCTGGAGAGAGACACCATGCTGGGAAAAGTAGAGGTTAAACTAGATAAGTTTCATTCTGTTGATCATAGGGTTATTCTGAGTTGCAGTCTACTTGACAGTGCCAAACTACAACTAAAACAACAACAGATAGCTTTCCACCTACCAGGATAAGATATTGATGTTAGGTGCAGTTAAGTCAACTTAGACTCAAAGTAACTCAATGTAAAACAAACAGAAACCATGCTAGTGCCTCTGCTATCTTCTCAATCTTTGCTATGCTTAAGTCTACTGCTGCAGTAACTGTACTGATTCATCTCCTCTCCTTTGTTGACACTCTACTTCTCTAAAATGATGTTCCTTTCTAAGGATTGGTCCCTCTTGATAACATGGCCAAAGTATTTGAGATGCAGTCTTGCTATGCAGCCTCTAAGCAGTACCCTGCCTGCACTTTTTCTAATAACTTTGTTAGACCAAGAGAAGACAGGTATATGAAAAAGATTGAGAGCTATGCTACAAGTTAAAAAAACATCATAAGAATACATGTGAGAGTATTATGAAAATATGAAAACTGAGGCACAAATTGAGATTTGTATACCATTGTTCATAGCAACATTATTTACCATCACAAGAACATGGAAACAGCGCAAATGTCCAACCACAAACGAATGGATTGAGAAATTATTGTACATTCACACAATGAAATACTATGCAGCACTTGGGAGCAATCACTTTGTAAATTATTCCCTAACTTGGGAGGGACTGGAGAGCATTATGCTGAGTGAACTAACTCAGTCCCACAAGGATAGATATTGTATAAGACTCTTATTGTAGAATGAGTGTAAGGATCCAGGAGGGATGGGAGAGGCTGGAAGCAGAGGGATGTGGATGGACAGGGGGAAGCGGAAATTATCATTGGATTGTACAATTTGATGGATAGGAGGGGTGAGAGAAATGAAAAGAATTTGTTTGAATTTGTATTAGAATTTTATAAATAAATTAGTGGAAAAAGGCACTACAGAAAAAAAAAGAGTACATGTAATAATTCTAGGAAAGGTATGCAAATGCATAAATGTGAAAATGATAACAATTGTTACCTCACAATGGTTTAAGTATGTGTTTTCCCACCCATTATATCCATATAAATACAGTTTCTACAATACAGTTAATGTATCTATTTGCATTTTCTACAATGAACTTGTACATATTCTAAATTTAAAAGTAAATATAATTTAAAAACTTCAGTGTACCTAATGAAATAGTTGCTATCCAAAGAGTACAGAAATTAAACCCATCTGACCTAGCTTCCAAGCCATTCCAAAACTCCAGTGTAGCAGGTTAGATGTAGCAGACCCTTATTTTATTTTCCTAACTTAAGGAATTAGATTTGAGTCCCTGATGAAGAGAAGGCAGTCTTTAGCATGACTGAAAGAACCAATCAGGAATTGAGACAAAACCTGCAGATCATCGTCCTTTATTACATCAAATTTATTATATGAAATATAAAAACAAATTACAAAGCAATATATATATATTTTTTGCAAGTCCACAGGACCTCAGGAAAATACATGTTCTGTATGTGAAGTTAATCTTATGGCACTGTGGTTCATGTTTTGTATATTCAAGTAGAGAAGAAACTGTGTGTGTCTTGCTTATGTGTGGTGCATGGGTACAGAAAATGGATAATGGGAAAACTGTAATTTGGTGATTTATCACATACATTGTGTTAACAACTGGATATACAATGGGCCACATACTGTTAATAAAGACCAGTAATAAAACAGTTTTGATTTAAATACTAAACACAAAAATAAAACATGTTCTGTGCCTATAATAATTTTTGAAGAATATACAAGTGCATCACAAATAAATGAACCTTTTAAAATTTAAAAATCCATTTCTATTTTATGCAAGTATATTTTTACACCTATGATTCCTTTCTCTTAAAGTCTCTCTTCTGGTTTTGTTTTGCATTTTAGCTTTATTATTCTCAATATCTGTGGGCTCTAAGATCCTAACATTTAGCCTGAAGTTGAGACTTCATGCAAACATACTTTCCTTTAAGGTGGCAGCTTCTTGGAAACATAGTTTCTCCAAGTGTTCAGTTAAATAATACAACCCCTTTATATGGTCACTTTCATCCACATGTAATGGCAGTGCTTCTGTTTCAGTAGCTTTTCTTAACACCTCCTTTTCTTTCTGTTAACAATAATCTCCAAACTTTTACAACACAAATGGTAGGTAGTAAAGTGCTTTATACAAGGAAATACTACACACATGTGGAGAGGTTCCATGTAACACCCCACAAACCAAAGTTCATACATCACAAACAAGAGAAGGCTCTTTTTAAGAAACACCTTTCCTGATATTAGGGTTGGGATTTCTTAAAATCTTATGAATTAATTTAAGTAGCATCAAATGGAAGTAACATATCTGAAGCTGGGAGAAATTCTCATTAAATATATTGCCCTTAATGGATTAAAGCTAAATATCGTGCTGCTATTCAAATATTCTTAGTAGTTATGAATTTCAGAATCAGTCCCATAGAAACAGGTTTCAGCATGGGGTCTTCTATTTTACTTTATGAAACCAAACTGTATTTAAACATGGGCTCAGGAGAGATTGGACTAGACAAAGCCTATGAATTGGACAATTCTATTCATTTTGGCACTTAAAACAAAATTCCAGTTACATTTTTGAGGTCTCCTTTCTATCAGAGGATCCCTGCTGGTGCAGTGGTTAAACGTTTGGCTACTGTCCAAAAGGTCGCCAGTTTCAATCCACCAGCTGTTCTGCAGGCAAAAGATGCTTTAGTCCATTTCCGTTAGGTTTTGTACATGGAGAAGTGCCATCATGGGCTATATGCCTTGATTGTTACTTGCACTCCCTTTTTAAAATGTCCATGACTTTTCTTCCAAGAGACGGTTTCCAGTGCTGGACAAAACTTTTCATATTCACAATTAGTTTGCCTGTTCTTACATCCTCGTGTCCTGCTACAAGGTACTCCAAGCCTAAAAGAGAACAAAATTAGGATATAGTAGCTATAGTATAGTATAGTATAGTATAGTATAGTATAGTATAGTATATAGTGTATAGTACAGTATAGTATATAGTATCCTGAAGGATATCTGGTGGTGCAGTGATTAAACACTCCTAACCACAAGGTTGGGTGTTTGGACCTACAAGCTGCCCTGTAGAAGAATGATGTGGCATTCTGCTTTCATAAATAGTTAAGCTCGCAGAAACTATCACACAATTCTACTTTGTCCTATAGTTTTTCCTATGGATTGGAATTAACCCACATGGCAACATTCCATTGGATTTTTGAGGCTGTAAGTCTTTACAAGAGCAGACTGTCCATCTGTCTCCTGGCAGAGTGGCCAATGGATTTGAACTGCTGACCTTTCCGTTAGCCCAACATGTAACACACCACCAGGGCCTTTTAGGAAATGCTTATTCCATTTCAGCTGTTATTTGTTCCACATTCAGACCAAGACTATATAAACTATAAACCATAAATATATGAGTGCTGAGGTGTTATTCTTTCCCCCTTCAAAAAAGTATGACACCATATAAAATAAAATAATTTGATTTTCCTATCTCAGTCTATCAAAATGTTAATGCAGCTGTAGAGACACTGCTCTACACTATCTCCTTGGCCATATGTTTGAAGGCATAAAGTTTATTTTGCAGTGACGTTGTTGTGTACTATAAAGTCCAAACCAACCTATAGCCGGCCCTCTGGTGGGTTTTCAGAGACAGTTAATCTCATGGGAGGAGACTGCCCATTCTTTTCCCACAGAGCACCTGGTGGCCTCGAACCATGTACCTTTGGGATTGCAGCAGAGCTTCTTGCCACTAGGCCATCAGAGCTCTCTCATAGAAAAAGAAAATAGACTTTCATTCTATTCTTGGCATTCTGAAGTATATAACTAAGAGAAGAAGGAACCTACTTATGAACGTTAAGAGTGAATGAATTTGTAAGGATGCCCCATTAGATTGCTCCTTTTCAAAAGTGGCAAAGAAAGCAAGTGTGCGTGTAAAGTTTCAGAATTTTCTTATCAACTTTCTTTCGGCTTTAGCTATTGAACTTATAAAAATGGAAAAACAAAGTAAAATGAAAGAGTGTCTGGTTTTGCTTTGGCAGGTCCCAGTCTTTTCTTCAAAGCAAGTAAACATGTTTTCAAGAATTCTTTGAATAATTGCGCTTGTGTTTTCAATTGTGATGAACTCGGTTGATTCTTTGACTCCTTGGCAGAAACCTGATTAGGAAGTATAGTTCACTTCCTGGAGGGTGGCTCAGACAGTCAAAGCTTTTGTTTTTAATGTCTCACTCAAAAACTGGGCAGACATGGGCGGGGGGAAGCCCCAAACATTTGCTAAGGTAGTAGAAAAGTGATTACAGGAGTATTCACAAAGCACATGCTATTATTGTTTTTGTTGTGTGCCATTGAGTCAGACCTGACCTGTGGCTGACCTTCCAGGAGGTTTTCAGAGCCTTTCATAGCCTATAGATTGCGCAGGAGGATACCGTCCATCTTTGTTTTGTGGAGCAGTTGGTGGATTTGAACTGCTTACCTTTGCATTGGCAGCACAATTCCTTACCACTAAACCACAAGCGTTCTCTAAGCATACACCGTTTGGAAATAGATTTTAAATGATTAGTAGTGTTCTGTAGGAGCCCCAGTGGCACAGTTCATAGCATTTTGCACTGCCAATCATAAAGCTGTATGTCTCTGGAAGTTCCAATCCACTAGTAATTCAAATCCACAGAGGCTTCACAGGAGAAAGATGGGCAGTTTCCTCCTGTTAAGATTTACAGACTTGGAAACCCAATGGAAGGTCCCTAGGAGTTGGAAGCAACTTGACGGCAATAAGTGAGTGAGTTCCCCGTGCTCAAAGTCCAAGGTTTTACTTAATTTGTTCTTTTGATATATACAAATACACACCGGTGTACAATCCTGTCCTTTATTAAAATTTAAATTAATATAAATAAAACATTGAAAGGAGTAGAAAAGTGTGAGAAACTGGTCAATCAGAACAAATCAAGAATTTTCTCTTGATTTATCATTGTTTAGGTTGGTGGGTATATTTTATTGAAAAATTATTCTCTTTCTTATTATCCATTTGCTTCTTTCAAATTTATTAATCAAAGTTCACAAAAGATGTATTATTATAACTGCAGTTTCCTAGAGTTAATATCTGGAAGGAATCAGCACCAGAAGTAAACAATGTGCTTGTTTTATCAGTGTCATTAAGACCCAGATGACAACAACATGAGAGAAATCTGGGGAAATGATTTCTTTACAAAAGCCTACTCTCTCTGAGGAAAATGTTACTACTTCAGTCCAGGCCTTGATGGAACACACCAGTAGAATTATGATCAGAAACCACAATCCTGTCTTCAGATTTAATCAGGCAAAACAAAGAAACAAGCAGCTCATGACATAGTATGAAGAGCACATTTGTCGTGGGTTGTGGTGCCTCTATCTCTGCAGTCACACTTTGATGCCAATAATAGTTCCCTGAATCCTGAGTTTCTTTAAGATTCTACAGATTAAAAAAAAATTTCTTCTGTTTCTAATTTGAAACCAGAGTGATCATTTAATGAGAAACAAGATGATGAGAAATCAAGTGTTGTTTTCTGTCCAGGAGAAACAGATGCTTCTCATGCAATAGTAAAAATGAACTCAACATTATTTGCACAGATGGAATTTTGCATTTGCACTTCCTTTGGGAACAGGCTCTACCCAGGGCACTGTAATAAGAGCTAACTTTGAGATAAAGTATTTATGACAGATAAATTCGTGAAAGTCCACTCTGCTACTGGCACCTGGCACCAATCTGAGACTTTACTTTTAGGACAGAGGGTGTCATATTGCTAGATTTTAACATATTTTACTTTTCTAGAACAGAAGGAAGAGAAATAATTTTTTTATACCAGTTCAAGCAATTCCATTTTTGTCCCTCTCAGAATTAAATAGTAAAGAGGAGAGACACCTTTGCTGAGTTTATTTAGATTGTGATTCAGAGAATGTCAGGCAAGCAGCAAATCAGTAGAGACAAGGAAGTGTTTAAGTGGGAAAGCTTAATACTTACCAGGATTGAGAATTGGGCAAGTACAGCCTCTATTAGTCCATGATTCTGGATACAATGTGCGCTTTCCTCTTAAAATCTTCAGTTTGGTAGACTTTAAGACTTTTTTAACATTCACATTGACCTCGGCATGAGAACCTTTATCATGAGCTGATAAAATTTTTATTTTTAACACTGTAACAACACAATTTTAACAGTAAAAATGTACAGAATTAATATTATGTACAGATAATATAAATAGCAATTTAGATGTGCATTTCAGAGTAAGATGGAAAGGTGAATGAATAATGGTTGTTGTTGGTGGTATTTGCCGTGGGGTAGCAACAAGCCCATAGCTGACCCTCCAAGAGTTTTTCAGTAGCAGTAAATCATATGAGAGGAGATTGTTCATCCTTTCCCCCGGGAATAGCTGGCAGATTAAAATTCCATTCCTTTGGGTTTGTGGCACAAGTCCTTACCACTAAGCCACCAGTGATCCCTGTTGTCAGGGTGTCGTTGAGTACGACTGATAGCGCCCTATGAACAATACACCTGAACCCTGTCCTATCTTGCACCATCCTCATCATCTCAGACTTACTTCAGCCCACTGCTGCAATCACTGTGTCCATCTTGGTGAGGCTCTTCTTTTCTTTGCTGGCCCTCTATCTTTCCAATGACATTCCTTTCCAAGGAATAGTCTCTTTTAGCAACATGCCCAAAGTACGTGAGGTGATCATCCTTGCTTCCAAAGAGCATTGTGACTGCACTTTTCCTAAGAACTATCTGTTTGCCTTAGATATAGTAATGATTGTTGTTGGGTGCCACTGAGTCAAGGCCTGAACCCTGCCCTATGTTGCTGTGGTTGAGTATCATCAAGTCAAAACCAACCCACAGCTGACCCACCATTGGGTTTTCAGAGGTAGTAAACTGGAGCTGATATCCCATCTTTCTTCCAGGGAGCAACTGGTGGATTCAAACTGTGTGTCTTTAGGTTGACAGTGCAGCTCCTTACCCCTAAGCCACCAAAGCTCCCTATGGATTGGTTACAGAAATTTGTTGTAAAAATTCATTAGGCTCATCCATTTTTTCCACTGATTTCATCTCATTTATCTGTATTAAACTATACTATGTTCAACTGTGGCTGACTCTGAGAAGAATGGGAATCCCAGAACATTTAATTGTGCTAATACAAAACCTATACTTGGACCAAGAGGCAGTAGTCAGAACAGAGCAGGGTAACACTGCATTGTTCAAAATTGGGAAGGGTGTACGCCAGGGATGCATCCTGTCTCCATACCGAGAGACTGGGCTCTATGAGGAGAATTGTGGCATCAGGATTGGTGGAAGATCTATTAACAATCTCCATTATGCAGGTGACACAACCCTGCTTGCTGAAACTGAGGAGGACCTCATGCACTTGCTGCGAAGGGTCAAGGACTGCAGCCTTCAGTATGGACTAAGGCTCAATGTCAAGAAGACAAAGATTCTCGCCACTGGACCAATTAGCAGCGTCAGGATGGATGACGAAGAGATTGAGAGTGTTCACAGCTTCAGTTTGCTCGGCTCCACAGTCAACACTCTTGGTACCAGCAGTCAGGAAATCAAAAAGCGTATCGCGATGGGAAAGTCTGCTGTTAGGGACCTCTCAAAGGTACTCAGGAGCAACAGTGTCTCCCTGGAGACTAAGGTGCGCCTGATACAGGTCATGGTATTTGCAATCGCTTGTTATGCATCAGAGAGTTGGACAATGACTAGGGAGGACAGAAGGAAAGTGGATGCTTTTGAGCTGTGGTGCTGGAGAAGGGTACTGAAGGTCCCATGGACTGCCAGGAAAACAAACAGATTCATCTTGGAGAGGATTAAACCAAGCTACTCCTTGGAGGCAAGGATTCTGGGGCTTCGTCTGACATACTTTGGACATGTTGCCAGGAGGGACGGGTCCTTAGAGAGGGACATCATGCTTGGGAAGGTGGAGGGACAGCGCAGGAGGGGAAGACCCTCTATGAGATGAATTGATTTGGTGACTGGGGTAATCGGGATGGGTGTGTCAGAGGCAGTGCTGTTGGCGCAGGATAGAGCAGGGTTTAGGGCTGTTGTGCATAGGGTCGCTATGAGTCGGAAACGACTCAACGGCATATAACAACAACAAACAACAACAATGTTCAAGCCTTTAAAAGTTCTACTCTTAACCACAGAGACTATCTTAATATAAAGATAACCAAATTTGAGCCAAGAAAATCCCATTAATAGTTCTACCCGCTAACACTTGGGATTGCCATGAGCCAGTGGTTACTCTGCGGTAATAGTTAAACATCCTATAATTTGTTTTTGACGGTTAGTATGCTCATCCATCTATGAAATGGTTGGTGGTTAAATAATGGAATATGCTGGGGTGGAGAAGAAAGGAAAGCTAAGGAACATTGGTATGCAATACTCTTATATTATTAGGAATCTTTTTATGCAATACTCTTATTAGGAATGTATCTACTGAATCTTATCTACCTTGACGGAAGATTGTGTGAATATGTGAACTGTATCTTTGCTATTTCCATATCCTGAGAAGATGACTGTCCAGTGTCATTTTATGTGTAAAGAAGTATGTTTAACAAGTAAATTGTTTGAGCTCACATGGCTCATGGGTAGAGACTGGACTAGAATTCTGTTGACTGCATGAAGCATGTACTAGGCACATGGCCAAAGCTCAATCAAAGGTCATCATTATTATGATGAGAGCTCTGGTGGCCTAGAGGGAAAGGAGTTGTGCTGTCAAACCCAATATCAAGTGGTTTGGATCCACTACTGCTCCACAGGAAAAGGGCAGGCAATCTCCTCCAAAGTGATTTATAGCTTCTGAAAATCTGTAGGAGGGTTAGGTATGAGTTGGCTCTGATTTGACAGTAATGAGCAAGACGGACATTATTATTAAAATAATTCTTGGTGGTAGTGGTTAAAGCAGTCTTCTAATTGAAAAGTTGAGCTCTACCAGGCTGGTGGGTAAGGAGATAATGCTGCCAACCCTAAGGCAGGTAGTTCAAATCCCCCAGCTGCTATGTGAAAGATTAGCACTTCTCTCTCATATGTTTTACAGTCTCTGAAAACCCAGTGGTGGGTTAGCTATGAGTTGGTTCTACAACAACGGAGAGGCAGGAGTTTTAATCCCACTAGCTTCTTTGCTAGAGGAACAGGTGGAAATTTAGTTCCTTAATTATTAAAACCAAAATATGAATACTCATATTGATTCTGACTCATAGAGACCCTACAGGACAGAGAAGAGCTGCTCGTGGGAATTTCAGATTGTAATCTTTATGGGAGTCCATTGCCACATCTTTCTCCCACAGAACTGCCAGTGGCTTCAAATTGCCAACCTTTGGATTGTTGTTGTTGTTGTTATGTGCCATCGAGTCACTTGTGACTCATAGCGACCCTATGTACAACAGCCCTAACCCCTGCTCTGTCCTGTGCCAATCGCACCGTCTCCGACACACCCATCCCAATTACCCGCCACTGAATCAATCTACCTCATAGGGGGCTTTCCCTCCTGTGCTGTCCCTCCACCCT